>NW_008660167.1:143288-225869 GCF_000695815.1 Acanthisitta chloris
ATGAAAATTAAAACCAGATTAAATGAGCAAGGGACACATATGACACGATGACGTCCACTGAATCAAAGTATTATGAATATGTTTTACATCAAGTTTACAGAAGTATAAAGTAGTACATATTTCCAATTTGTCAACTGACTAAATTTTTTCCCATATACCACAGAAAATGCAAACCAGGATTTTCCTACAGGTATGTCACCATTTCTGCTCATATGAATCTCAAACTCTAGCATGTCTTGAGAGAGCTTTAACTAACAAGGTAAGCATAATGGAAAGAAATTACAAAATCTAATCTCACAGAAATTCAGAAGTTTCATTAACTTCAATGAAAACAATATGAAAAGTCATTTTAAATTGCCCCAGGAAAAAAAAAATCAAATATTGGTTGGGTTATGAGTGTTCAAATGAAATTTGGATTTTTATGACCTTTCCTCATTTTGATGGGATTGAAATTAGTTAAATAAGGTCAAAACATCTTCATTTTGTTTTATCATTAGTTTTTATGAAATGATTCATATCCTTAAAAAGAATATTTCTATTTTATATTCACAAAATCAAAAAACTGTCTACTATATATTACCAAGTTATGTATCACAACCTAATACAGATGTAATGGGTTTGAAATAGAGCAGTGGCAGTGTTTTGTTTTCTTGTTATGTCTATAGGTGTGACTACATGTTTTGTTCTGGATTTGTAGCAAAAGCCCCTAACTGATTCAGATAGAACTGAACACCTTGTTGGGATGATGTGTCAAACACAGCAGTGAAATACACTAGACCTTATCACGCGTTTCCACTGAGATGGTAACAGAAATCACTGCAGCCCACTGAAAAAACTGGCATCCTTTATCTTTCAGTGCATATGTTTATACTGATATTTGGAGCTTGCTTTCTATTTTGCAATTGCCATCATCACCTATTTTGAAACTGCTAGTCAGTTTCCTTGCTGATAACCTGGAAATGGAATTGGGCTATCAGAGGTAAAAATGTTTGGTGGAATATGCCTGGAAGCTACCAAAAATATGGGCTTAAAGAGCTATGAGAGAAAATTGAGTCAGTGAAAGGCGGTTAAACAGGAGACACCAGGTACTTATTTTTGTTAAATCAACACTCTTTGCTGAGACATTAAACTCAAATGACTACACTCTGGTATCAGAATCACCTAGGTAAAACACCACAGAACAAAACAAACAGGACATTATAAGAGCAACATCCCAGATTTCTTATTTAAAGTGGACTAAGGCGTCTCTGTGTCACTCTGCTGCTTAGACAAGCTGTTGTTATTTACTGTGCCAGGTCACTGATACTTGAATGTCACTGATTTTCTCCATGGCTTTTTTTTTCCTTCTTCTATAAATTATGGACTTAGAGATTTCCTATAAATAATCAAGTCAATAACAAAAAAAGATGATTGATAGAAATATTTAAATCAATGTGATTAATTGATCTTTCAACAGCTTTAGAATGAAGTCTGAACTCCAACTTAGTTTCCACTACCAGGTCCTGTAATCAACAGCAAACTTCCTGTCTAAGAAGAATTCCTATGACAACAAGCATGGACAGAATTCCAGTGGTCACCAGTAAAAACTATGAGTTTGTTTTGTCATCTCTGCAACAGCAGAGCTACTACATATTGCAGTTGCTGCTACAGTCTTGTCTTATCTGCAAGGTCACTTTTAAAGGCTACCAGTAAACATTAATTTCCCTCAGGTTAAGGAAAAAGAAAACCCAGTAAACTATTTCAAACAGTTGCCAGCAAAAGAAAGTGGCATAATACTGTGCATGAACAAGGAAATTCTAGCCAACAGATATATTATGATTGTGCTTTGCATAGTCTTCACCACATTTCTCTTTTTTTTTTTCAGAGCAGATGCTTTTATATAGAAGAATTCAGTACTTATAGAAAACAAACACCAACAACTTGGCTCAAAATTAATCAACATAATTAGATCTTCCACTTGAGTTTTTATATGATTGCAGCAAAAGCCTCTTTAACTCCTCTGGAATCCAGAAAGCATGAATTTGTAGCAGTGCTGTTGTAATATCATCAAGTCAAGTTTATTTATTGTCAAACTGTTCCTGCAATAGTACAATGTCAAAATGTATAAAAAGAGAACTTGAGATATGCAAAATATGCCACACAGGAAAACACAGCACTTAAAGTACTGCAAAATTAAAACAAACAAAGTTAAGTAGCCAGTGAGAAACACTTAGAGCTAATTAGAAAATGTTCCTATGAGACCAGCACTCCTCACTGAAAATCCTTTTCTATGGGACTGGATTGGCATGGGATGGTGAAATGACCACTCCAGCTGTCCACACATCTTTATCCTGCAGGTTGTTAATCCTGCTATGGGGCTATCAGAGTAAGTTGCAAAAACAGCTACAGCCTACTCCACTTATAGAGGCTGAGTTAGACAAACACTGGCTAATGGTAAAAGTGCTGATCCAGGAACACTGAGCTGCCATGCAGTGAGACCTGTATGGGCAGGACTGGGAGGATAGCGATAAGTGCCATCCCTATTTAATCAGTCTCCTTGTAGGAATTAATCATTATGGTTATTGCATTTTGTATGTAATTAACTGCTGGTCAATTTAGATTTTACAGAAGGCACTCTTTAGCTCACCGAAATTCAAGATGCAAAAGGTTTTAAGAATTTTTGTCTGTAAAATCTTGGATACATTCAGGATGCAATCTAACTATAACATAGGTGGGACTAATGCCATTAACTCCTTCTATGACTGTCTTTCACACTCCACTAAATGTAGATAAGAGAAGATGATGAGTGTGAACTGTACAGTCAAGCAGAATGGAAGATACTGAAGTCATGCTGAAAAGGTGTTACAAGGAATAGGATGAAAAGAATGTGCAAGGAATCTAAAACTTGGTAGGTCAGCAGAAAGGAGTTAGCATAGGCCAAACTGAGGAAGCTTTAGAGCCATGGGCCAGTTGAGGTATAAGGAAGTAGAAGTCAGCCTTCAGATGAGTGAATGTGAAGGTTTGTGACCACCACAGAGAACGTGCCTCAGGGAAATGTACACAAAATTCCACAGGCATGGTAGTGTTACACCTGGTTTTTCTGTACAGAATAAGAAAATTAATCAATGTCAGCAAATTTATTGTCTCTATCACTAAGATGCTGACATGGACTCTCATATGGATTTAGTCCATGACAAGTAGTACTCCCCAAACCAACAGGCTACATGATTCATGAAGTCATGAAAGCGTCTTTTTAGTAGCCAATTTTCTCATAGTCACCCTACTTCAGAGGAAAAGACAGTTAAAAAACATGGATGTAGGTTGTTATATGCAACTACCTGAAAGCCAGAAGTCAGTGTCATTAATAATGATAAATATGACCTAGGAACTTCGTATTTTGGAAACTCTCAAAAAGTGGCAGAACATTACACCCAGTACCTCAGCTCAAAGGACAGATCTAGTGTCTAAGACTACCTCTGAGAGTACCAGAACATACTTCGTTATGGGTTACTTTTTACATGAACCTTTTCTTTAAAGTGGGTTCCAGTGGAAAATTTAGATTGTGCTTGAGCAACTGAAACTGAGTCATAGTGTATACACAATGATGATTTAAGTTTGCATAGCTTTGCTTCTGCACTTCAGACACAGTCACTGAAGCAGAGCAGGAGTTTTACTCTTCCTTTTTACTTTCTAAGTCTTTCAGGCAAGAGAGTAGGGAGAGGACAGAGTTCAGGTCACAATTCCTTTATTCACTTTAAAATCTATTTCAGGGAATAGAAAGGTTATAGTTTAAAGACTCCAAATCCTCATCCTGTGGGGATATGGAACTAGGGGGAAGTATAAGGTTCTTTTTCAGCATACTTTTTCCCCAAGGTATTGGAAGTAGGAACAAAATTTCTCCAAACTATCCAAGGAGAGAGACTTAATAAATGTAACACAGTGCCAGTCCAAGACGAATGATGATAAAGCATAAAAAAGGGAGACGAAAAACAGGAGAGGGAAGAGATTACTAATAAGAAGGGCAAGGAAAGAAAAAATGGAACCGTTTTTTAAAAAATCATTTGTGTTTCTTCAATACACATTATTTTTAAAAACTGTTCTTATATAAAAGTCAGCTTGGTCAAATACATATTGTAGTATGAGAAATTTTATTGGGTTTATTGCTAACTATGACTGGTAAGCTGAAGGAAAGTATTTTAGGTATATGAAAGAACCGAACATCTTTATATTTTGGGTTTTTTACCCCCTTTATCCTCAGCAGATCTGGGAAACAGAAGATTAAACTTAGAGAAGCAATGTAAATCTTAGGGATAAGATGACTGTAAGCTATAATATGAGAAAAGAGGGTCAGAGACGCATTAAGAAATACTCTTCTAACATTTTCAGTCACGTGGTTATGGTAAATGGGCTGCATTCAAAAAATCTCTTCACAAGATTACAAGTACTATCACAGTTCATTGCATGTGACATGCCTACTGAAAACAAATTACTTCACTGCAGTTTCGGGTACCACCTGCATCACAATTGATTAAAAGCATTCTTCATCATTTTAGAAATATTAAAGTGAAAGACAGATATGTGAAGAGAATAAGCTCTGTACAGAAATCCAGTGACACACTGAATTAAGGCAAATTAAGTCAATGTTAGCACAAGACACTGATGCAGGAAATTAATATAGGTGTTGTGGGGCTGAACGGCATGTTTGAGGATCTGGGATTTGGCAAACTTGTCACAAAGGAATGATTAAGGCAGGAAGCTCAGCTAAATTAAGATCATGCAGTAGAACGAAATACATGACTATTTTTAGAAACTGTTGACGACCACATAGCCCAGGGAAAAGACTGGCCTCTTGCTTTCAGTGTAAGTGACAGCAATGCCATCAGGGTAAGCTACAAGGACATACTGAGAGTAAACGGCAGACAAGTTCAATCTGAGACATATACAGGACAATATGAAATGATGGCTTAGCAGAAGTTCTGTAAACTTAATGTCAAGGACTCTGCTGCCCAGAGTCCCCAAAATGCTATTTCCTTTGCCACTTAATAAACACAGATGCCCAAGTACAAATTAATCTGAGAAATCCTGGTATCAGCAGCTTTATCTGAGCTTGAAACTATCTAAGGAAAAACAATTTGTGAAGTATAAATACTGACATTGAGTAGGAATCATTTCTGCTGTTTTTCTATGCTTGTCTGTGATACTTGATCATATTTTAAAATAATTCTTCATAAGGCATAGCTGACTGAGCCTGATTTAAAAGTAAGTGAAAAATAGAATGCTAAAACAGATATTAGAGAGTGTTTCACTCTTTGGAAAATGTTTCCCCTTTGAAAATTGATATTTCTTTCGTGTGCTGCTGCTATTACCTCTCCTAGCAACAGCACAGCTTCCAGGTTCTTGAATTCTTCATGGTTTAAACAGCCATCAGCCCCTGTTTAAAACAATGGATCACTCAATGAGAAATATATAAGCTTGTTGCCCTTTAAATCAGTCCAGCTCCTGGGGGTTTTTTCCCCTTCTTTTTCTGTGTATTGCATCCCTTCTGTAAAAATAGTGGCAGTTTTCAAGCAGCAGCTTTAACAACCATTAACAGTCAACCTATAGAATATCGTGAGAGTTTGGAAGTAATTGTGTGAGAATTTGTAACCTACCACTTGAACATGAGCATGATTTGGAAAAGATCATAAGGACTGACAAGCAGTAAATATCCTCCAAGGTTTTCATTCACAGATATTTTGGATTCTTACAATCATGTGGTGGAAGAAACTCAAGAGGGTAGATCTGTTAAAAACATGGGAGAGAAAACTTTCATGGTTAAATTTTAATAGCTCAAAAGATTAAAAAATGTCCTTAATGTATACAGTCTCATGCTCTTCCACTTCATCCTCTGACTTTTAAAAGAGACTGTCTTAGGGGAAAACCAACTGATAAACAATCTACTGCCATAATTGCCGCACAATGTTTGAGAAAACAGCATGTACTGCTTTCTTGATCTTGGTGCACATAAATTTACTGAAAAAATATATTTTCTCCACCTTCAAAAACAAACTGCTTATAACAGGATGGGGTCATGAAACTGATCATGTGAGTCCTTGCAGGAACTGAGATAACTGTCTTCACAGACTCAAAAAGCCAAGTACCTGAGCTTTTCCTTTACAGGCCATCATTTTAAGTTGAACTTAAAAAAAATGAAAGGAAGAAGGAAAGTCTCTCTTCTGTCTGTAGTTTTGAGCAGACTTCAGTTCTGCTCAGTATTCTCTAGTAAAAACACTGGAATAGCCTATAAATAACTGCCTGACTGGCTTTCTTTTTAAAGAGTAAATCTTGTACTCCCAGCTTATATAACCTGGGATCTAAAGCATATGCTTCTTCTAACTTTCCCTTCCATTGGGGTGGAAAGGGGGGCTTCTCCCCTTCTGATGCACCTGTCTGATTATGGTGAGGTCACATGAACACACAGCAACATCTTATTTGAAGGAGGGTTTAGGCTACCGTTTGACAATGATTATATTCTACTACTAAACCCTTCTATTATAAACAGACACAACATTTAGCAACTTTTCTTCAATGAATTATTTATTTTATATAGAATTGGGAATTCTTCTTAACCACTTGTGAACAGACTAGTCCTGCTCCAGGCTTAAAATAAGCATTATATATAAAATTTTTAAGAGGACCCTAGAGCAGCAGTGAACCCTTCAAAAATAATTTAAGATTTGTCAATCCAATGAAGCCTTTGGTGCTCCTTCATGACAACAGGTCAGGAAGATAAAGCTTGTATTTTCAGACCTTTCCCAACAGGAAATGTGCTCTCTTAGGTCCCCAAATTACATTTCAGCTAGACCATACTCCTTGTGTTCAAAAGGGATGAAGACAATATCTGTGCCCTGGTTTTATAGAATCTTTCTATATGGGCATGAATAATAATGCAAAAATATTACTCTAATAATTAAAAGATAATAGCACAGTGCCTGCAGTACACTGCCATGTTTGGTCAAAGAACTATCCCACCATTACAAAGTCTAAATAACAGGTTAAAAATAACTAGTTTTCCTGACAGAGTTCCAGTATCATGGGACTTTTCAGTGTCTTTAAGTATATTTGACAACACTCAGCCGCCTTAGGAATTCATCTATCCCTGGACTAGTTGCCTGTAAACCCTCAGGATACCAACCTTGCACTAGACAATGCAAAACCATGTTATGTTGTCAAGCTTATCAGATCACCTTCACTGCCTGTGCATATCTCCCACCACTGTACCTAAAAGCCTTCTCTGACATGGCTTCTCAACACCCTTCTGTATTTCCTGGGGAAATAGCTAGGGTGTTCCCCGTATATGTTCAGTCAACACCATTTCCATGCAGCAACAGGTCACATAGGTTGTGGTTGGGCAAAACCACAGGAGAATATTAAATAAACAACTTCTATTCCGAGAGCTCTTGTCACGTTACATAGCTTCTGGTGTGTTTAATGGAGGCCGAGGTTTCAGGTCGTAGAGAATAAGTGCCTGGGGTAGTTTTTCACAGACCTCTTGGACTTTCAAAAGCTTTAGATGACAAAATCCTTCTTTTACTCTTTCTTCAAAACTTGTAACCAACCATTTAGTTTGTCCCACAAATCTGAAGTATCTTTCTCTTAAACTTAGAGACTGACATAACCAATAAGAACATAATATAACTGTTTCTTCAGACATTTTCAGAGAAGGTCTACGGTGTAGGCTCATTCCGAGTTCTGTACTCTGGATTTAAGACCATCTGAGACTCAAAACACTTACCAGACCATGCCTGCAGCTTTTTCCTCCATTTTCTGATATTTGTAACTGGAGACCTCTAACTCTTTAACTATATAACTCTACCATAAGGAAAATTTGGGAAACGATTTGAGCAATGCCTGTTGTAAAACATGCAGAGGTAAGAGAGATATATGGATTTTCCTCATATGTTTTCCCAGAGCTGTGATCCTCCAGTTCAAAATCCTCCTTTCCACTGTAACTGACAACACAGGATTCTTGACACTCTCTATTCAGCTGTTTAGCATGTGGGTTCACATTCCAAAAACTGTCTAATAAACCCCTAATAAACCTTATAACTTTCAAACGAATGATCTATGCTTTCAGAGTCAGTGATAATTCTATATAATTGATAGAATTGCAGTAGGATAAAACTGTGATGAGATCAAAATAAGGTCTCAAAAACGATACTTAAATGTCTGAAGATACAGTAAGGCAAATGAATCTTTATCTAACCATAACTTAATAACCAGTGGAATATTTCAAGGCTTCAGAACATTATCTAAGAAAGTAGGTGAAGGGACAACTTTCTGTTCACTTTTTAAGACAAGAATTTAGCGATCTTCCTTCCTTCCTTCCTTCCTTTCAAAATAAGGTCTCAAAAACGATACTTAAATGTCTGAAGATACAGTAAGGCAAATGAATCTTTATCTAACCATAACTTAATAACCAGTGGAATATTTCAAGGCTTCAGAACATTATCTAAGAAAGTAGGTGAAGGGACAACTTTCTGTTCACTTTTTAAGACAAGAATTTAGCGATCTTCCTTCCTTCCTTCCTTCCTTCCTTCCTTCCTTCCTTCCCTTCCTCTTCCTTCCTTCCCAAGAAACAGCTTTGAGAAACTAGCACTTAGAAATTCTCGTATTTAACGTCAGAAATAAATTTAAACATCTTGCTGAACTAACACTTTTCATCTACTAAGATGGAAGTTGAATTTTGTTCTCCATATGTGTAAAAAGATTATGATGCTAAAATCATTTTGGGATTAGCTGACTTTCAGAAATAATAGATTCAATAAGGCTTCTTAACATGATGGTAATAGTTGAATTGCAATTTTAATCATATCATAAATACTAAATGTTACCAATGCATAATATAACGATATCAGATTATATCTTTATAGAATAACAACAAATCATTGAAATATAAGTAATCTGAAATAGTTCAGATGGGCAACATCAAGTAAAAACCTTGACATGCACTATTATAACAATTACTAAAAAGTCCCAGGAGGGAACCTTCATATTTAAAAGTCTGCATAGTACAACTCAGATACAAGAGAAACTATATTTCAAAATCTAACATTTGACAGCTTTGAACTTGGTTATCTAGAAACTACATCTTATACTTTCCTTTCTTATGCTGCGATTTTGTTAACGGTTGGACTGGATGCTCTTAAAGGTCTCTTCCAACCTTGAAGATTCTATGATTCTATGATTTGTATTCTTATTTTATCTTTTGTTTTAAGGAATATAGACTAAAGAAAAGAAAAGGTGAATTCCAGGTCAGAGATACTTTATTAGCCTCTACTGCTGTGGTGAGATCATTTGCAGTGACTGCAGAAAGTTTCAGGCTTTTGTAAAAGACCACACGCTTCAAAACTGTAATTCCTTTGGGTTTCAATGAAGTTAATCATGCACAATCTATTTTATGATCTTCTTTGTTTAGCTTCCATTTTCAGCAGAGGCCATTTGAAAAAAAAGCCACAAAAAAAATCAAACATATTACCTGAATTGATTATTTTTTCACATGAGATAATTGTACCATGATGAAGCTGCAACTCTAATCTGTATATTATGTGAGAACAAACTATGTTTTCCATATTAAGTTTGACTCTATGTTCCTTGGGGGAAGCAGTCATAAATTGCATTGATATGTATAGTGCTAAGAATACCAAGAAATTGATAATTAATAATAAATATATAAAATTGGTACTCATTTAACTTTCTTACTTCTAATCTTTTGCTTGTGCTATTTTACCATCTCCACAGCCTGCCAATATTATCCTTATTATTTTTTATGAGTTACATGTCTCAATCCTTTTTACAAATTATATTAGGTCTTGCCTTTAATTTCTGTTGGTGTTCCTCCTAAACTCAATTTTCTACTATTTATAACTGAAAGTTATGTAAAAAAGCTGAATGTGATATACTTGATAAGTTTCAAGAGCATCCATTCTTTGAGTATTAGAAATATCTTAGAGCACACAAATATTCAAAAACTCAGACTGAAAGAATTTGCTGCAATGCTCTAGCTTCAAGCCCTAGAGCTTTCTCCTTTCTAGACTAAAGAAGAGATGTTACATTTATCAGCTTTTGGAAAATTGTAGGTCATTTAATCTAGTATACCCAAAGAATTGCCTGAACATTTTTTTTTCTTCTTCTTCCTTTTAATATTCCAGATACTAGAATAATTTCCCAAAATCAGAAGGTAGTTCAAAACCTGAAAACAATTGACACTGGAATAATATAGTAGAGTCTCTCCCAAATCCTAGAGAAAAACAAAAACTAAGTATATTTACTGTATATGCATATAGTGTGATGCAACCTAGGTTGGACCAAATGTAAGTGGGAAAAAGTTTGAAAACTGCCCTGTAAAATGCTGAAAAGTTCTGCTTCAGATAAGGGAGGAAAACCCACAAGATGTGAAACACTGTAGTCTGCTGTGTACTGTCATTAGAAGAATATGTTTCTCCAACATGCAGCTCATTTGACAGATGAGCTTTTTCCAGGATGAAACCCATTGCATACATATTATTTTTTTAATATGACATCATTGCTTAAATAAATGCACCGTTGATTTATATTAGCTCTATTTTAATTCAGGCTGTTCTCCAAATTCTTCATTTTCTACAACTGTTCTTTGACAAAGATGCATAATAAACGTGGTAATGCTTAGCAGCTAGAACTGTCCTTCACCTCTTACACTGACAAATGACACAGTAAACTGATTGTGGTT
This sequence comes from Acanthisitta chloris, assembly GCF_000695815.1. Taxonomy (NCBI): domain Eukaryota; kingdom Metazoa; phylum Chordata; class Aves; order Passeriformes; family Acanthisittidae; genus Acanthisitta; species Acanthisitta chloris. Next base: position 154,015 of record NW_008660167.1, read on the forward strand.
TAAACAATGCAACAGGTTTGAGAAATTGCTCTCATGCTTTCAAAGTCGGGAATAAAGTAAGGCTTTAACCTTACTGTAATCTGTGCTATGTAATCCCCCAGGTCGTTCTGTTCAGAGACACTGTTCTAAAATATGGAACAAAGCATCTTAGAAACATGTCCTACTTTGAGATCAAAATTCCAAAGGCCATTAAATTAAAGCATTGACTAATACTCCTTCTTTTTCTCTCTACCATCTCTCCCTTCACATTTCATGAAACCATGTCAGGACTAGCCTGCTGAAGCAGAATTAGAATTCTGAGAGAAGATTTGAACTGTTGAAATGTTAAACATGTCAGCGTGTGGGACATCCACCCTTCTGCTCAACACAATAAGTACTACAAGGTCTAGCTGCCTCTTCCCGATCCCGGTGTGAAAAGAATAATTGATGTCAGTCACATTCAGCAGGCACCTACTTACTGTGTCTTACCCTGACAATACAGACAGAAATTAAGTACTGCAAGACCATACATGGACTGAAACCACAGAGATAGTTATGGTAGACAAATTGAGCAAAATATATAGCTCTCGTATACTAAAAGCATTTTCAAAAGGCAATTAAGAAATATCATGGAGTTTTCTTAGGAATTATCTTGATAATCCAGATGATTATGGAAAAAAATGAGAGAAAAGGTCAATACATAAAGTTTAACACAGAAATTATTGTATTATTTAAAATATTTTTGCAGTTGCTGCTGTGAGGTTCAGTCAGTGATGAGCGTTAATCTCAGTCAACATACTGTAGAATATCTTCCTTTTCACTATTCCTTCACTAAATAAATTACAAATCATTAAACTGAAACTCCAATCTGCATGTAACATTTGGCTTCAAAATCCCCATGCCAAAAGGCATGAAAGGCAGGTGCAGAAGAATCTCAGGACACAGTGTCACTGAATAACGTTAGAATGAGCAACACATTTTGATACAGATAATACAGATAGTTTACTGCTGCCTTCAGCATCCCAACGTTAACTCACAGTCACCTAACCAAAAGCAAAAGGCCATTAGCCCTGTCACTATCAGTCAAATAGCTCATTTAAGATTAGCAGTAATCTATTCACTTTCACCTGTTGTAGATAAAAGGGATTTGGTAAAGAAAATTACAGACAGCAGGACTTTGTTCAGGTTCAGCTCACCTTTTCAGCCATGAAAAGCTATTAATTCAGCTAGTTTTAACAAAAACTTGCAGTAAGAACATGGCTGCAAGACACAGACATGGTGGACCTCCTTCAGCTCTCACTGTCCTCTCAGCACAGACAATGCAGAATACCAGATGATCCAGAGCTTAACAAGAAACTATGCACCACCCCAATAACCACCACCTTTCCACATTTGCAAATTCATAAAGAGGATGTTCAAATTAATGGGGATGGAAGAAGGTATTTAAAGAGAGACAACAGAGGCTCACACCAAGGCACAGGATGGGATGATTGCTCAGATGTGCCACCAATGCCATCACTTTCATCTTGGCTGTGAAGGACAAAGACACATTAATGGTATCTAAGTGGGTGCACAAGGAGCAAGCATGAGCTGGAAAGACACAAAAGATGGATCCATTTAATTTTGGGTTGTAGAACCCAACCAGAACACATATGTATGTTTGTACATTTATTTTACTGAATGAATTTTTCTTTATGCTGCTTGTAAGAAACTGCAAACAGTTAGCTGCTATTTCCTTACTCAATAAAAAGACATAATATTTAAATTGTACTTAGTAATTACCTGTTTTATTTACGTTTTTTTACTGTGCGTCATACAGCTTTCTCCCAAACCGTAATTTAAATAGTTCTCTTTTCCATTGAGGGTATCATAGATGCCATAAAATTTAAAATATTGCTGCAGCTGGAATTATGGCTACAATTATGGAGGAAGGCTCAGTGCCTTCAGCAATAGCATAATATAAATGCTACATAATAATTCTATTTCCCCTCCAAATGTTCACTTACATTAATTTACACAAGCACATTGCCCTTTTCCTTATATGCCACAGACTCACAGTCACCCTGAAGTGATAGATAATTGCTCTTTACACTCAGTGTTGTGCAACTGATTGGGGTGAGACTTTCTCATTGAAATGCAATGATTGTACAACCAACTGTTGCACAAGTGACTGGATGAAAAGTTGCTTCTATGAAACAGTTGACTTCTATGACCGCTGTTACAAAAACTTTGCATCAGCACCATGAAGAAAAATGGTTTCACAAATGAAAACTTACGTGCGAGGCAACTACAATATGTTGACCAATTTCACTGGGTAAGGGAAAATAATGACTGAGCATAGTAAAACCAAACCTCAGTGGAATACTGTTTTGTAAATATATGCTATTAAGGTTTGGTATCAAATACAGCATTCAACATGAAAAATCAAGTGACTCTGTCTTTGTAGCAATGTAGCTGAGAGCATGGCCTCTTTTAAAGTTTTGTATTGCAATGTCTAGCACTAATTTTCAAAGGACTGGGTCAGTATTTATTTTTATATATTCAAATCTTCATAAGCAGTAAGATTTACTCTGAATATGGAATGCATTAGATACATCTTATACATTATTGGCTGTTCAATGCTTGAAAATAATATTATTTCGGTAGTGACCACATTTCATAATTTTCTGTCCATTTTATGAAATCAGATAATGTTAAACAATGAAGACAAAATCTATAACCAAGCATCAGATATACAAATAAACCCACATAATTTACAAGTGCAAACCGTTAATTAATTTGTCCTATATTTTATTCACAATTTTGTCTTTTTATGGATCCTGCACAAATCTAAAAAACTCTAAGAATCTTTTACTATCACTATGCCTTATTTGTTCAGAGTTATGCAGATGAAGTTTTGTCTCTGAAGACAACAGTGGAAATTTTGCCATTATCTTCAAGGACACTAAGGACTTCATCAGGTTATTCTTGGTCAAGATGAAGGTATTGAGTCTCATTGTAATTTCACATACTAATTGGAAGCTTTAAAGCCACAGTAGCTGACAGAACTAAGAAACCACCCCAAAGTTCTGGTTCTGTAACAGACAGACCAGCATTTTATACAATGTACAGTCATGATACTAAAGTCCCACAGTTTCACTTACAGCAATAGTTGTAAGAATATTTTACAGGGATTGCTGTTGTGAGAAGAATCTTCTGCATTTGTCCATCACTGGGACACCAATATTCCACTAGCATCACAATCTATCTTCACAGAAACCATATCAGAGTAAATGACTAATGTTTTTACTTAAATAATTGACAGCAATGACATTTCTTTTCCTAGTAATTGAATGGGCACCTGTTACAACCCACCAAAAGAGCCTTGCTCACCAAATGCTTAAGCAGATATAAGAAGTTCTGATTTTCCAAAGAAAATTTCACACAGTATGACTCATGTAATAATGTAATTTAACAATATTAAAACAAAATTATTTAAAATTATAAATTTTTAAAAATAAATATCCACAAATTAAGTTTATAAAATGAAGAAATAGCAGAAATTAACAATTATCTCATGTGAAGAAAAAACAGTATTTTGCATATTTATGGCAACTAATGATGATTCAACTTCCCAACAATGTTTTTTTAGGGGTTTACATTAATTTATAGTCTCACATGTGCTTTTCCTTGGAGAAAGAATGACTTCTATTTGTTTCTGAAATTCATAGAGTTTACTTCAGTTCTAAATTTACTACTAAACTGAACTCTTAAAAGGAGATCATCCCAATTTTTTTAAATAAATGTGAATTGAAAAAACATTCAAGTGACCTTTACCAACAATGTTTTATCATCTGTATTACAAAGTTCACTGTGGGACCAAAACAGGGGAAAACTCTCAGACATGTATAAACTATATTTATATATTACTGAAAAAAACAAGTTCTTTCTACTTGTCATTTCAGTTTTGGAGACCAAATACTTATGCTAGTTCCAAGGAAGTTTTGGATCAACAAACGATGCTTTAGAGTTCTCTCTTAGTCTTTTCTGATACTTGCATCTTTGTACATGCAATCAAACCATGAGCAGAGAAGTGGCATAGAAGGCCAGTCTGCATTAATCATGGCAGATCAAAAAAAAAAAATACTGTGGAGGTTGATAGGAAAAATGCTAAAATTCTCAAATTCCATCAGTCATATCATCATTACCCCAAATTACATTCAGCTTATGATCATCACAATCGAAAGGCATCAAAGCAGTACCTTTTCTTTTCACTTCTGAGCTATAATCTGCTTTATCTGGTTGCATGAAGACCTCTCCTATTCATCAAGTTTTCAAAGACTTTCTAAAGTCAGTACAGCTACCAGTTGATTAAAGATTTGATGAATAAAAGTTATCTGTTCTGGCCCTACTTCCCTAAAAAAGCTAATGTTTACAGAAAGGTTCTTATTAGCTGAGACCACATTCTTTCCAAATTTACAAGAAAGTTCCTCCATTTTTCTTTCTGAGAAGTATCCTTTTTGAAAGTTCCCTAAGGCTCTGTCTCTTTATTTTTCAGTAAGGAACAGATTGCCCTGCAGGTGTGGGTTGGTTTTGGTTTTTTGCTTTTCAACAGATTATTAGTGAAGGCACAATCAAGCACAGTTCCCTCTTACAAACAAGATGGTTATTAACTTTCTTCTGATCTCTCCAGTGGGCACAACGTTCTCCAAGTTATAAGGACAAGCTCATGGCTGAACCTCTAGAGCATTTTCTAAAATTCCTGGTATGGAAACAACACCTGACACCGCTTCCCATTGCAGTCCTGCAACAACTTTTGACAGACAAAGCTTTTACCACGGTGAAGTTCTAAAATATTGTAAACATGAAAAGTTTATCAACTTTATTTTATTATAGTAATATTTTAGCAGACACAAAAATAGTTAAACAAGGTATATGCAATCCCAAGATGTGTTACTTATCACTGCATTTCAATGTTAGCAATTTCAGCAGAATTCAGGGAGGTTTTCCTCGATGAATAAAGAAAGCAACCTTTATTTCTTACTCAGAATTGAATTGTTTTTGCAAAGTGCTTCAAACCTGATTCACACTATATAAAACCAATTGACAATCTGAGCAGCAGCTTTTGATAGGACTTATGAAATACTAGCATTAAGCTAGTATTAGTTTGTACTTTCATACAATTCCCTGGCACTTTTAAAGGTCTGAACTAAAACTGAAATTAAAGTGTCCTCTTTTTTTTTTTTTTGCCTTCAAAAGCATCTCACTGTATTTTTCACTTCTTAATCTGTAAGAATGTATGAAGAGTAGGCTTGGACAGATTAGTACAGATTAGCCAGATTATTTTGGCCAGGTTTTGAGAACACACACACACACACACACACAGAGAGAGAGAGAGAGAGAGAGACAGACACACACAGAACAAGAGCTGTTCCTGCACTGTTGTGGGTTGGGGTTTTCTGGGTTTGTTGTTTGGAGTGTTTTTGACGTCACAACCTTCATAACACTACAATATCTAAAATAAAATTGACAATAATATTAGTTCCTAAATACAGGTTCTCTTTACTTCAAAGATAGAAGTGTGATTCTGTTCCTCCACACAAGTTACTAGTAAATTTCCATTTTAATTTTAGAAACAAAGCTCTGTCAGCAGCTGAAATAAGGTTTATCTATCTCCATTGCCAATGGAGGATGGCTTGAGATAACTACAATAAAGGAGCATTTGTTCCCTCCAGTCTGTTCAAGCACTACAAAAGCCTTCCATGGTCTACTGGTTATAGTTTTGGGTATGATACATCAAAGAAACAAACATGGAGCAGATGGAGACAGTTCAGGGGACAGAAAGAAGAATGATCTCACATCCAAAAAAAATCAGCCTACAGACTGTGAGAATTTAAGTCCTTCTAGCCCAGTACAGAGAGGAGGCAACACAAGCAGACATATACTTTCAAACATAAAGAGATAAATACATTATGCACACAAATATATGGGATTAATTCAAAGTAAGGAATATTTAAGTTACACACTAGGAAGAATTTTCCAGGAGTAGAAACCATCAAGGAGTTCACAGAAACCAGCTTCCTAAGGAACCTGTGAATTTCTGGCACTGGAGGTGTTCTGTTCCTTTTTTTCCCAAGAACTAATTAAATAAATACATTCCAGGATTAGTTCAAGTACAGCTGATCTCATGCTTTAGGGAATGATCTCTAAAAATTCATTCTGATACTCTTTTCTAAAATATTATCATTTTCAAAAGCTAAATTTCAGGCAAAATAAATTTCATCAGATATGTTTATCTGCAGCAACAAAAACATAAATCCAGGATTATATTCCCAAAAGATATGACTAAGGATATATTAATTACATGTCAAATATCAATGCATTCCCCATACATATTTTGCATGCAGATTTAACATCTAAACCAGAACTGCATAAGAAAAACAAATCAGTTGTGTTCCCAAGTGTTGCTTGCATATAGAAAATTGTAAAGAAAAATGAGTTAGGGAGGTACAAAATATTTTGAAAAGTAATTTAAAAATATTAATACTCTCATTAAAGATAGTGAAACTGGGTATACAGCACAGATACCAGCTACAGAACAGTTTCATTTATTATAAAACAGACAGATGTGTGAAATGGACAAAATCAGGCTTTAATTTCCAGTCAGATCATTTGGTGCCATTTGTTTAGGTTATTTATAACGACTGATGGTACGAACAGTATTTTAAAATTGCCACCCACCATCTTTTCAAAGAAAACACAAAATTCCTTGTCTTGAACACCAGTTCTTTGGTATGTGCTTGTATTTCTTTTTGGTAGGGATATAATGGCTTCGTTGATTTTTAGTTCCATTTGTGTCCATTTAGTGTCCATTGTTCTGACAAAAGAACAGGAAAGCACAGAGCAGCAATGAATGACTTTTATGTAAAATTTCTAAATGGCCATGTTATGTTTCTGTTGTTTCATTCATATAAACAAGGTGAGATTACTACAAAAAGCAAAGTCTTAAGGGCATTTGTAAGGTACTGCTCATATTGTAGGAAATTTTTGTACATTATTTTTACAGTGATAAACTATTTTATTAAACCTCTGCCTCTTGTCTTTTGTTTAAGTGGTATTATAAAACGTACATTTAGCAAAAACTTTACTATTCATAAAATTGGCAGATTTCCATTAGTACCATGATTCAGATGAGTAAGGGTACTCAAATGCAAGTAGTTTGCTAACTGCAAGATGTAAATGTTATCCAAAAGAGTAATATTCACCCTTAAAACAGGACTTTCACGGGGCATAGACACTGTGCTGACGGAATTTATCAGGGCTGAACTCCAGCAGAGATAATTCTTACTGTGATTCAGAAAAAAATTCCATTACTGGAGCTGCAGAAGTTTTGCTGGGTAGCTGGCAATCATTCACTGGTTAAAAAAAAAGTGCTGAAAGGAAAATGTGGCTTATGTCAGAAAAAAACTCGCTTCATGAGAGATTCCAAATGTACGAATTATTTGTTTTATCACTCGTGTTTCATTAGTGATGATGACACAGCAGAATTTTTATTTAGATATATAGGAAACTCAACTCACATTCACCATCATAAACTTCTGTAATTTACTGATTTAGACAGAAAGTTCCCATAGCCTGGAAGAGACAGAAGTGCTCAAAGGGAAAATAAATCAAAACCATAAAATTATGAAAATGGTATCTCTAATTATGATCTCCCCTGAACACATTTAACCTTCAAAACCAGCATGCCTGGATTAATTCCAGTCACAATCTTTTCTTGGAAAATTGCACCTATAGAAAAAGATAATGAAAAATAACACATTTGCTCCACTAAAAAGTGAACCTTTTTTTTTCTATGGCAGAAGTCCAGTAAGGAAAAGTCTATAATCATTGGTCAAATGATTAAAATTATGCTAAATCTTGTACTTTGAAGGCAATGCTTTAATGGAGAAAACTCAAGTGTAGAAATGCATCAATGTTTTAAGCATCATAACACATTTTTTAATATGTATCAAGCCAAACATTGTAATATTTTTGGCCGATATGAGGATGGTGTGCTTCAAAGCTACAGAATCTAGAAGTCTCTGGAATCTGATCTTAGAATGAAACAACTCTCAAAATAAGAAAAAAAAGCTTATGGCTGGCAATTAAAAAGACTGGAAAGACAGGACCCATGGTGTAATGTAGCATGATGTGTGGTTCTATCTGTACCTTTATTTATATATTGGTCCCAGTTCTCATATGCCATGTTCAAAGTTGACTTCTGTCATTGACAAAAATGCAAATCTTTTGTAACCAGGACCAAAATTTGATGCACTTTCTTGCACATTTCAGATCAAGATATTTTTTTATTTATTCTCCTACTCCCATAAGAAAGCAATACAGCAAACACCCAACTTAAAAGCTAAAAATATCTATATTCCTGATAATGACCTAATTTGCTGTAAGTTTCTCCCTATTGAAGAAAATAAAAAGTTACCATTTCCTGTTTGTTTCCTACAGCAAAATGGAGGAGACAATTACTGGGAATGGTGTATCCTTACCTAAGTAGTGTTAGTTGATTTGAATGTCAAAACCCACCGTCCTTCCTCACACAGAATTATATGCAAATACACTGAACAAGAGATGGATTACATAAATTTGCATTTTCTGCATTTTGTTCATGTACAGTAAATTCAATAGCGCTGTGACATATTAGATATATCCAGCAACTGGATGATCTGGAAGCCTTGAGCTCAGAAATACTTATGTATGCACTACAGAACCTGTTTGTTCTGCAAGTCTGTACTTCTTTGAAATGTCCAACATGCTGCCTTGAATGCTATAACTGGACAATGCAAGCCTAGGAAGCACATGGTGCAGAAATCACTGCAACTTTCTGATACTCAGCAGTCCGTCAAATAGTACGACAAAGTAGGCGTCAGGAGTTGTGACAGATCTGCAAAACTCACCCAAAGAAATTCCTCAGATGTTGCAAGAAGGCTGAGATATATCCCCAGAACGGCAGATGTATGAACATACAAAGTACTTAGCAGCTTGGATCAGATGTAAATCTGTAGGAGACAGATGTATGATGAAAAATCAAAATATCTTCTCCTACTCCATCAAGCACATTGGACTGTTTATTTACAGTGAGAAGCTGGTTCACTCTTAGAAACTTTGAATATCTACCTTTTTACTGAGAATGCCAGAAACTGTTTTACATATACTACATCAGTGACAGCTTGTATGCTATACTTACTTCTGAACAATATGCAGTAGAATTATCTATCATCTCCCTCTCAGATACCAGCTGGCTTGGAGTAACCAATTCATTGTTCATGCTTGTCAAAGGCTAACAACACTGGTCAGTAACACAAGCCAGCAAAGGCATATAGAAAAATGAAAGTACCTGGTTAACAATTCATTTACAGAAATCCAGATCTGAAACTAAATGCCTTAGCTCTTAAAATTTACTGTTAAAATTTTTTAAAACATACATTTCCAGTTTTAGCCAGACATGTATTTTGTCTTCTAAGTATGAAAGCATTTATCTTCTCTTTATGTAGGAAGGTAAACTAAAACAGTGTTAAATATGTCTCTCCAACATTGTCATGCTTTCATTTTCCTATTTAAGAAGACCTGGCTGTCCTATCAGGGCAAGAAAAAATAAAAGAATGTTTATCCTTCCCTTTAAAACTAGTTGCCCACCTCTGACTACAAATGATGAAAACTGCTAGAGCAAAATGGAAGTAATAACGAGTTCTCTGAAGTTAAGCATGTCATGGTCACAGATGCAGGCTCTGCAAGCTAATAAAACAGCAAAAAAAAAAAGAAATTTATCTAGACAGTAGATTCCTGTTGAATTTCTGCACTGTCATCAGTTGTTTATTGTCATGCCACATTATGAATAAATGAAAGATTTAAAAGGCTTCAGCATTTATTAAATTCCTAATTGGAATCACAGATACTGAGAACTGAGACTACTTCAAGCCATTTTCACTGATAAGCAAGCTCATCATAACATCCTCAAAGAAGCTATTCAATACATATGCATAAGCATTTGGTGAAGTACAAAGCTGTTCCTCTCCAGTCCTTAAGAGTAAAAAGTTTTGGGTAGTTTCTTTAGTCCTAATTGTAGCTAAATCAATAGAGTCGGAAGCAAGCTGTCTGATCTGAGGCTCTACTGGTGGGCAGGCACAGATGTAGAACAAGAAAGAAATATGAAGTAGGAAAGTGCTTTAAAGTGGCCATGTTTCACAAACTCAAGGAAATTGAAAAGTTAGGACTACTTTCAACACAGCGTGTGTAAAAATCCCGATTATGTTCCTATTCAGCATATTCAATAATTCATACTGCACTGAAATTTTCTTGATAGAGAAGGAAATAGAGGTGTATATTCCTGACTGACAGCTTAATAAATACTGCAGACAAAGCAATCCAGATACGCAGACTTCACTGAGTTTGTACTGTAACTAGGACTCTGACCAAGAGTCTCCACTACATCTTTCAAGCAAACAAGGACATATGTGCCCTACATATAATCTATTCTAATGTCCAGTATTATCAGACCACCTGGGACACGATTTGGGAATTCGCATATACAAATACACTTATAGTACAAAAATAATCAGTGACATTTAAAACTGTATTTTTTTATCATTAATGAGCCATTGTTTTGTTGTCAAGTAGCACTCTAAGACCCTGGAAGCAGTACCTGCTAAGTGTCTCCCATTGTGATATCTGTCAACTTATTCCGCTATTCTACCACTCACACAGATTTCATTCTCTGAGCTCAACTCTACCTACTATATCCCTTTTTTAAATGCAGCTCAGAGAATCAAAAGCAGGATTGAGAAAACCAAATAAAGAAGAAAAGGAATCTGGCACTGTTTCAGGATCACCCTTTTGAGCAGCTGCCTGGATCTGAGATTCCATGTTCGGAAGTTGAAGGGTGAACAGTATTTTTGCAAGCAAGGCAGACCAAACAGTGAGCACACCGTCAGGAGATGAGGTGAACTCATACCAAGGAGGTAAAAAACAAAACACTGCAGGTAAAAGAAATGGCAAATTCTGAGTTTCTAGATCCAGATAGCAGCCTAGAGGCAAACTGGTGTGATTTGTTAGTTGAAAAAAACAGACTCCTCTACAAGGAATCTTCTTATCTTCTATGTAATTTTCAAGCTGTCAAATTTAAGCTTATGATTTTATTGCCCTTAGAGTTCAAAATATCCTCAGGGAAAACATTAGTCTGAAAGCAAATTGAATTGCAAGCATTTTAATATTAATCTGCTTTACTCAATAGAGCTCCCCCATTCAAATGACTCTTGCTTGATGCAGAGCAATTCTGCTGTTGACTCTCAAGAATGACAGGGTGCTTAATACAGATAGATCAGAATCCAACTACCTGTCTGACCATAAAAACCTTGGGGACACAACTGAAGCTACCTAAATCCCACCAGACTTCACTTCATATGTATTAGATAGGGCTTAATTCTGGAATAGTAAGTCCTACTAAAGTAGACTAGATCATTTTTCAGTACATTTTCAGGGATACCTTCTTTTTTTTCCTGCTGTCTCCATGCAACGGGAAGCTTTGGTTCATCCTTTAGAACTAGAAATTTCCATATATATAAAAAGAGAAAAAGAAAACATAAGAAAGAAAAGAGCAATCCTCTCTCTCCTGTCAGGCTCAACAGTACAGATATGTTCGGTATTAATTAAAAATATATGCACAGAAGTCACTTCTGACCTGGAACCCAAACCTTGTCTTTTTTTCATAGCAGCAATTAAGGGGAAGAAGCCCATACAGATTTGCTTAAGAAGGTAGGTAGGTAGGTATTCAAAGGTATACAAAAGAGATTCACCAGTATCTGTATCCAGAAACAAGTAAGTGTGCCAGAGGTAAAGACTGCTTTTGTCAGGCAAGTATTTCTGCTTCTTTCTTTGATTCTGTTTGCACATAAAAGGGAGAATCAGGAATCTATGAGCAGTTCCAAGTTTTGCATAACAGAACCAAAATTAAGTAAATCACCATTATGCGCAGACTAATGAAGTGCAAGCTACAAGGTTAGAAAAGGGTGACTGCTGTTTTCATATGCCAGGAAAAATGCACCTTTTGAAAACAGGCATTTGAGTAAGGAAGCTTGCTGCTCATGAGCACTGCACAATGTCATCATTAGACAAGACAAAGACCACCTTCTTCTTCTTTTGTTATCCGAAATCCTCAAAGTTCAGCCACAGAAACAAAATCAAGAGAATTCTCAAAGGAAAAAAGCACAGAAGATTGTTCACAGAGAGAATGGTTACTCTATACTGCATCTTCCTACCAAAAGAAATGAACGGAGAGGAATAAAATAGCATTTCTGAGGGCTGTGAAAAAGAAACCATTTATTGTCTTCTTGTTAATGCAATCTGGATAAAATGAACAGCCTATCTATTTCCTCTAAAATGGATATGGAGAGAGAAAATAGTGTTAAAGAGGGGCCGAGGTGCTGACTGTGAAGTGTCATTAATCTCTAAAGAACCAAGTATGTCTAAGTAAACTGTGGATAAACATTGTTCCATAGCGGAACAAATAACTGAATTGTTTACCTGGTTCAACAGGTGCCAAGTGCTGCTTTTCCCTCTGATTTTTCTCCTTTCACAGCTCTAGATTTTATTTAGCCATTGGTGAGGCAGCTCTAACATTTACAGTCACATCAGTTTCAGTGTACACGTATGGGCCATAAATTTGAGAGTGGTGCAAATGTTTCTTTGTACTGATACACTCTATAAGGTTCTTTCCTGACATTTAATCTCAGGAACAGTATGCAAGGGAGATGAAAAGCATGAGTGTGTTTTTGTAGAAACAGGTAAAGACTAAGATCAGGTAAAAGCAGTCATTCTTGATGAGCATAAATTAAAATCATAGAACCATAAAATCATTTAGGTTGGAAAAGGTCATCAAGTCTCATTGAGTCACTTTAGGTTTTAAGGTCATCGAGTTCCACAATTAACCCAGAACTGCCAAGTCCATCACTAAACTATGCCCCTAAGTCCCTCTGGAAAGGAAATTGTGTCTTAGGGTATGTCTGTTGGAGGGGTTGTGTCTGCAATTCATTGGGACAGGACAGCAGATCATCTATAATCTGAGGCAGTCAAGCATCGCTCAGCTACAGACAGAAGGGCCTGTAGCTGTGTTTTGTGGCTCAACATAATAAGCAGAGCTGCACAGTTCCCAGTCTTAAGATGGCTCATGCAGGTCAACTTTCCCATGTTACATTGGCCTTTCTTGAAAAGGATCACATGGACATGCTCCTTCTTGCCCATGTATTCCACTAAAGTTACCTGATTATTTTTATTCCACTAAGGGGAAAAAAAATATAGGCCACTGGCTTTAGAATTGGCTATAAGCTCTGAAGAGCTACTTTCAGCTTCTTATTCAATATAAATTTATACTACGCTTTAAATAAAAACATTTAGATCGAACTTTGTAGTGAGATATCCACAATACAGCCAGCTAATTCCAACCTCTGCCAGCAGAACTATGGACAGTTCTTTCAGCACCTAAATGTTTGCTCAAGTTCTGCTCTCAGGTAGTCCTGTTTTAACCAGGATGAGCAAATAGCCTGTGAGCTCAGATCCATGACCCTTTCAAATCCATCAAGTAAGATACTTGCAAGACCTAGTCAGGCAGTAGTTCTCCGATGACAGAGACCTGTGGAGACTCCATAAGTCATGGTTATACTACCTACACAGGCAGGATTTTATTACTCAGCTGCAATATCTACCCTCTATTGTTAGAAGCTCATTTTCTTTTACTCACAAAAAGCAGACTTCATTATAGAAATCTATTGTCAATTGCAAACTGTAACCTCTTTCTCTAGCAGAAAAAATCATTACAATTTTTCCACATTCAGATTTCAAGCTAAGCTTGTGAAGAGCATTTAAACTTGGTTTATATGGAAAGAATGAGGTTTTAGAATAGATACAATGGATGGCAGCTAATTCTTAATAGTCTTAAGTTTTTTCCATACTATAGAGAGCTTGTAGGTAGACCTTAAAATGACTGTGGACATTTAAAAATAGTAAAAGACACATTAGGTGTCAGTAACAAGAGTGATAAGGGATAAAAAAACAGCTAGCCCAGGAAAGTATTTTCTGACTCCACCAAGTGAAGGACAATGGCCATTCTAGAGAACACGAATAATTTTTAATGCACAAGCCATCAGTATGTGAAAATAAAGGCAGTTTTTAAGTATTGTGACAGTTGCATGGCAACAAGAGATATTAAATGAGATCTGAATACTGTGTGGCACAGGTAATTCAGAAAAATCAGAAAGAAGAAAGAAGAAAAAAATGCTTCACTACTACCTTGAAAAAGAGAAAAAGTAATTTTGATAAAGAATGTGAAAGAAATAAAAATAATGGAGAATTATATTAGCTTGATAATCAAGAAAAAGATAACAGGAAACTATTATGGAAGATCCAAAGACTAAATAATTAACACAATACAGCATAGGAAAGAATTAATTTCAAATTGGAACATATTTATATGTATTAAATATAAACCTGAAAAAAAATCATGTGAAGCAATATAAAAAATGCAGTACAAGAAAGTCTAAGCAATGTAACATATTAATAAAAATAATAAAAATCCACAAAAAAAAAGCCCTTCAGTAACATAGCAATGAAAAACTCTGTAACTGGGAGCTGAGATAAAGAGCTCTAAAATCCACCATTATGACCCACTTGGACATCAGAGGACATTTAAAGAAAATAAAACAATGTTGGGGGAAAAAGTGCTAAACTATTGCCTAATAAATTTAGGAAGCATGAATCCATTTTCATGTAGACGTGATTCTGAAGGAAAACAGCAATGTATGAACTAACTTGTAAATAAGTGTAGTTTCAGTGTAAATTCTTGCCAAAAATGCTTGGCTTCAGTATTGCACTAGATCAGGTACCTAATCATGGTAGGCTCAACTCCCTCTGTGGTCAACAAAAGAGACAGTAGCAGGCAATCCCTCAGACCCTCTGAAACTCCTTCTAGAGATGTTTCTTTCCATCACAAGGGACAAACTTTTTATTAATAGAGATTACAGAGTAAATCAAACATGGCAATTAAAATGGCTGAAGAGTCAAAATAGAACAAACTACATATACTTACTTGCATTATCGAGAAGCAGAGGACAGGAAGCCAAAACACTAATCATACACAAGTAATTTCAGTATGTGTGTCTCTGAGGACTCGAAGTATCACTGTGTTTGGAAACAGTATGTGTGAGGTAGGATGTGTGGGGAATCTGCACACTTCTGTGCAGATGTGTGATGAATCTATGAGGGCACAAGTATGTCTCAGATGAGTGGATGTTTTCCTTACTTTGGAAATTATTCTGTTCCCTTTGAAGTCAGTAGCAATTGAATAGAAATTAAATAATCCCTTTGAAAATAAATAATAGGGATATCAGGTAAATAATTAAATTACTTAAGAGTAAACATCACTAGATATGAGTACCCAAGATGTATAATGTACAGAAATGTATCCCATGGAAATACTGTAAGTATAATAATCTTTAAAATGCTCAGCCTTTATGTATTGCAAAAGTAGGAAATACAGACAGTAAAAAATCTCTAACTGGTTATGAATGAAATATATTACAAAGTGGAACTATGGTAAAAGAGCCCTATTCTGTTGAAATTCGGATTATATTCTCTCTCAGAGATAATAACACTCACACTGTTAAGAGGATTACCCAGGTTGCTTTGAAGCACCATTCATGATCTTCAAATTTCACAGTGAAAAAGGCTAATATAGGCAGGAAGTGGTACAGAAGGTGGTCATTAGCATAATGAAGAAAGTTACAGATCTTAGTTCCTGGTTACAGGAAACATGAACACAATTAAGAAAAGACTGAAGCTACAGAACTGCCTGATTTGTAACAAACAGAGACTCAGGTGTTTAGAAGTCCAGACTGAAACGAAAATGCAATAAAGTGGAGGCAGGATTCTATTACAGTGTAGTATGAGAGAAGGGATAGTGCAGAGCCAATCTTAGAAAAATAACTTGGCTCAGCTGCTTCATTCATAGAATCATAGAATCAAGGTTGGAGTAGACCATCATTGAGTCCAACCATTAACCTGTCACTCCACTGCAACCCCTAAATCCTAAATCATATCCTGAAGCTCTAGATGCCTCTAAAACATTTACAGGGATGGTGACTCCACCACCTCCCTGAGCAAACTATTCCAGTGCAAGAACACTCTAACAGTGAAAAAACTTTTCCAAACATCTACTCTGAATTTCCCCTGTCTCAACTCATGACCATTTCCTCTAGTCCTCTCATTCCAGGCATGGTAGAACAGACCATCCTTTACCTCTCTACAACACCCTTTCAGGCAGCTATAGAAGGCAATGAGGTCACCTGTGAGCTGCCTCTCCTCAAGGCTAGAAAACCACAAATCCCTCAGCTGTTCCTCGTATGACATGTTCTAGATCTTTCCTGAGCCTTGCTGCCCTTCACTGGACTTTTTTAAATGATGGGCCCAAAACTGAACAAAGTACTTGAGGTGTGGCCTCACCGATGCCCTTATAACAAATACTATTCACCCAAACACAAATCTTAAACATGATTTTTCTTCAATATATTCCAAATACATATTTCCAAAGCAATACACACTTTAAAATACTCCTGCCTCAAACTACAAGGATAGTCTTATATTATTCACAAATACCTTTTAGGAAATTACTGTCACAGTACCCTGGCAACAGCAGAATCAAAACTGAGGACCACAAGCACTTAGAAGTTTAAAGCAGAATAAACCTTTAGCCTCAATTATCTGGTGAAAAGCCTTTCATGCTTTTATTCAGGAAAGATAATTGTTTATTTAAGTTAGTCTAGGTAAGAAAGACTTTTGTCTTCAGCCACTAAAAATTGTGGAATATTAATATGGGCTCACTGGTTGAAGACAAGCATTTTAAAACATTTGACACACTAATATTAGATATATTATGTACATACCAACCTCTTCAAAATCAGTGATTATCATCAACTTAACTTCATACCAAATAAGGATTCTGATCACTCAGCCTATTCTTCGCCTTATTTATAACCCACAGGCTGGCAACAATCTCTCCTGCTTGAGATTTCACAGCCAGTGAGTCCTGCTTGAGGCAACTGGCAATCCTAGACATACATACTGACAAGCTTTCAGTTCCTCAGTAGAGGTAGATACTCTTTTGCTTCCTTCTTCCTCCTTTCACCCTGAACCTATGTTTCCATGTAAAAGTCATTTAACTGTATGGTACTCTAGAGAGGTGCTGCTATGCAGGGACTAGAGGAGCAATGTACATACCAACAGAGGACACATCAGAAGGTAATTTGACAAGGAGTCTCAGATACTGACACTGCATTATAGCAAGTTCCCTGGGTTCAAAATACTGTACTTACATTTTCAATGGGATTGTGAATTGCCGCGTTTTTATGGTATATTGAAAAAGAAAAAAAATCTTAAAAAATACAGTAGGAGCTCATCAATAGGGCATACCAAAACCTATGATACACAATGCCATGACCTCGGCCTTCAGACACTGAATGTGGCAGATAATTGCCTGCCTGCTAAAAAAATTCTAAAAGACGAAGTCCACAGACTGTAGCATCCGCAGCGCTGTATTTGAAGAATATGCAGAACAGCAGTGATGCAAATAGAATTTTCAAGGAAAAAAAATAATCAAATTCTTATTTGTCCTGAAAATACAGAGACAATTCCTACAACAATACCCAGCTGTGGGTTTAATAATCTGGAAGAATCCAAAGCACCCAATAAAGAATGCAATTAGTCTGAAAATTTTGCCTGGCTAGTCCTCTCCATTTTATAAGTACTCAGCCCTACTGGGTGCCCACATGATAAAGGCAGCTATGAGATGGAAGCTATGTCTACTCTCAGTATTGGTCCAGTGACAATTTTGAATAAATGAGATGCATCAAAAATGAAATGGTTTTCACAGTGGCCTACTGTTTCTTTATTTTTACCTGTTAATTCAATTGAGGATGTCAACTGACTCTAGATGGGAAGTCTGAAAATATCCTCAAATAAACCTTGCCAGTACAGTCCTTATGCCCTGCTGATAATAAGTTAATGCAAATATCAGATTATTAAGCACAGATGTAATCTAGAATTACAGAACAAGCAAAATGTTGGGGTTTTTTTTATCAGCGTAACTTTTTTTTTTCCTGTATCAGAAAAAATCCCTGGTCCCATGTTATGGAATTTCAGAAATACTGTGCAATGTAGATAAAATTCTCTGGAAAAGTATTCTCTAACTGCTTTATTAGTAACCACAGAAAGCTTTGCTGTCAGTTCACTGAGATATGTATGCTACCAAGAAAAATTCCATCCTACACTTGGCTCATGCACAATCCATACAAATATCTGGAAGGCTAATATATACATATAGCCAATCAGAAGAAAAGCATCAGTTTTATTCTAGCATCTTCAGGTGTTTTATTAGCCGATTTTCATTAAAGTCTTCAACTAACAAGCATAGGCAAAGTTAGATGACCCTTTAGGATACTTTTTTTCCCTTTCACAAAAACATAGAAAATAATCGGGATCTGTGGAAACCAGACTATGTAGCAGGAAAATGAGGCATTTAAATTAATCAAAATAAATTCATCTAAATGAGTAATAATGAACATTACTAATACGTACTGATATTTCTTACTCTTAAGAACTTTCCGATGTACAGACTAAATTTAAATACATTTCATTTTCCTACAGGGGTGATTTAAATTTTAAAATTAGACC
Organism: Acanthisitta chloris; assembly: GCF_000695815.1. Lineage (NCBI taxonomy): Eukaryota > Metazoa > Chordata > Aves > Passeriformes > Acanthisittidae > Acanthisitta > Acanthisitta chloris. Next base: position 172,741 of record NW_008660167.1, read on the forward strand.
TATAGATGGTGAAGGAGATACTCCATTTATAATTTTATTTGACAGGCATGTAATTGAGTAAATATTGATTCGCATTTTCACATACATGGTACTCTTGGCCTTTAAATATAGCATTTGTGCAAACAAATGTCTTACTTGTCTTACTTCCATCTTTCAGCAATCTTGAACTTGTGATAACTGACAAAACAATGAATTAAGCTGTGTCTACCCCAAGTTTTACCTACACACACACACACACACACATGCACATACAAATATCTGTATCTACAAATACACATGTACATATACACAAAAACAATCCCCCCTTACCTTTCCAAGGCATGGTGTATACCAAGACACAAAGTCACTCCAAGAGCACAGCCAACAAACTTTTAACAAGCTTGGCACATGCCTATTTTGAACTGAGTTTAAACAACTTTTTAACACAGTCACACACTCATTGCAAAGCCAGATGAGCACAGAGATAAATATATTAAGAAAGCATCCAAGCTAAAAAATCCCACCCAAGTATAGTCTTGCTATAACTTGAAGTCTGTTTTGTCTCAGGAAAGCCGTATTTGGTCTAATGGATCATTTTCTTTATGACTACCAGTCTTGTTAAAAACTATAAAGTAAGAAAATAAAAAGCGAGCATTCATCTCTTTCAGGTCCCAGAGAATGGTAGGTGATATGCATTTTTTCATAATCACCTTTGCTTTAATTTAGATAAACCACAAAACACCTCATAGTCCGTTCAGGGTTAATTTTGAAAAATACAGAATATTTTAGGGCACAAGACAGGGAAAATTAATTTAAAAGTCAACACAGTCCTAATAGTTGCTTACAGAAATCCCATTCATCATCTCATCCTTAGAATTTTTCTTTTACATGTGATATATTCTATTCATTACAGAGCCGAAATCTATACAAGGTTACCTTTAAGTTTTAAACAATCTCTGTTCATTAAGGAACATTTGCTATTAGACAAAATACACATTCTTTTGGACAGAAACAAGTTCTTTCGGACAGTTCAAATGATACAGTTAATATATGTGAATTATTCTCTGTAAGGGATGATATCTGTTATTTAGCTTTCATAAATTATCCTTCTTAAAACATAATTTAGTTTACAAAGGATGAATGAGTCAGAAAATAAAAGCCAGACAATCATGCTGGATTCAAGAAGACATTAATTCTAAAAACTCCTTGGTTGTATTGATTGATCCTGTTAATTAACTGCAAATATTCTGCTTGATTTAAAACTTTTAAAGTGAAGGAAGTGTAAACATATTCAGGGCTAAGTGCCTCTCTACTAGTTTATTCTAATGTAAATTACGAATGATTACAACAGAAACAATGTGTATGTACAAGGATTCATTATCTTTCCATCCAAGCAATTAAAGAGCAACATAAACATATACAGCAGCATATAAAATAAAATACGCAGCTATTTCTTCTGGCACATTATTCCTACTCATATACACATACTTTTATCAGTGTGATAAAATAAGGTTTCTCAAAATGCTAAGCGTCTCTCTTGTTGTTTTAAAAAAATATTTATGACTTACCCAATGTCAAAGAATGATCAGACTTAAAATAAAATGCAGATGAGTATACAAACAAAACTTTGAAATACTTGACAACAGGAATCAAATAAATACCTCTATTTGTAATTTGAGATTTTTTCCCCTCATTACCTTATATTTATTTCTTAAAATAAAGAAGAGGGATCAATTAAATCTATGCACAAGGATCTCTCAGTAATATTAGGCCTCCCGTAATGAATGTGTCCACTTAAAAATCCAATTCTTTACCTTACAGCTAGAGTGTTTAAAATCTGTCACTTGATAGAAAGCCATTTCCAGGTAGGTCTTAAAGCACTCTAAAATCCTCATCATCACTTTCTATCACTGAGCTCCAGGCTTATTTTTGTCTTTCCCAGCTACCTACTATTGTCCTCACACCTACCTTGTACACAAGGTTACCTCCCTGCTGCTTTCCCTCACTCCACAGCTGTGCAGTGATTATGTGGGAGGACAGACCACAGCCACGGGTGTGCAGATGGTTCACAATGTACAGGCTATTCAGCTGAAGAGCCCTTCAAGGAGAAACTGTTGGCTCTGCCCAGGATAACCCTACAGCTGCAGCTCTGTCCTCTTTTTCTGTGACGTATCACTACTGCTGACCCCAGCAGGCAGGTCTAGGGTCTCAGCAGACATAGGCAACAGTTCTGAGCAGGAGAGGTGCTGTGGCCTGAAAGCACCATGACTGGCCTTTGAGTAACTAACTAGATCAAGATTTTCTTTCACACAGCAAGGCTGCCCTTTTGTGGAAGGTTTCTCACCCAGTGATGCATTGCTCTTCTACTGCTATAGGGATATGTGATATTCAGCCCCCTGAAGATGAAGCGCTAGCAGGACCAATGGGACTAACAGAGCATGAGGCAGACAGGAGCAAGGGGGCAGAATATTTAGGGAAACACAAATCCTACAGAAAGGACAAGTGGTAGAGGCCGATTTTTTTTCCCAAGCCACTTTACTACTAACTATACAAACTAGATTGGTTCCAACTTTAAGATGCATCATATGTCCATATATATGTGTGTCTGGGAATTGGTATTCCATGTTGGTTTTGTCTTAACTTAAGGTAAAACCTGTACCCTCTACTATTGGAGAGTATTTATTTTATGTTTCTGACCTTTTGCAGGCACATGCAAAATTATATACCATGATCCAAAAAACAACCTGAAAACCAAAACATAAAATTCCTTTTTATTTCACTCAAAATTCAAAAATTTCCAAGGAAGATTACTACTCACTCCTTTCAAACTTCGTAAAGATGTCAGATTGTTGACCCAACTGCACATTTTTCAAACATGGAAGGTCAAACACCTGCTGCAGTCAAGAAATCACTGATCCTCAAAACAGCATTTGCCTTTTTGAACAATGTGCCCATTAAGACTGCTAATTTAGCAGCCTTTCCTGCACCTTGCAGGAGGCAACGGGTGTCTTTGCTCTGGGATGATGTGCATAAGAACTGCAGAAATGGATCTTATTACAACATGCCACAGAGTACTTTCGGCTCATGTTTCAAATTGAAGAAAGACCCAGTCGTACCTGAGGCACAGGGAGAAGCTCTTGGTAGATACATTAACTGAAGACTTCAGGAAATTCTGGTAATGCTTAAGATAATGTAAACATGCTATGAAGCCAAATAACTCAATAAAGTTTTTATATAAACTAAATCAATTTAAATACAGATTCTCATAAATTTCCAGCAAATGTAAGTCCTCTCTTACTTTAAAGATCACATCATTCCATTCAATAAAACATCCCATTTGTGGTACAGAGATGGTGTACATTGACAGACCCACTCTTTAACCTTACTGCAGAGCATTATTTTCTACTGTGTAATTGATTACTTTTATACTAAATCATCATACTTTTTTGTTAGAAAGAACTGAGGACTGGAAAAAACCCGATGTTGTGGAAACAGAACAAAACTGGGATGTTAGAAAATGTGCAAACACATCTCTCAGTGGGATTCTGTCACCACAATCACAGCAGTATGCAGTAAATAGCTTCTCTTTAGCTGAGTTGCACAAGCTTCAGAATGACATTATTAGTATTAAATGGAACCTTTGGAAAGTAGCAATTTATGTTATAAATTCTCTGTTGTTTTTTTGAGGTTTCAAATGGGAAAGTGCAACTTGGTTTAGAGTTTCTGTACATAGGAAAAGTTTCATTGAGACTTTCAAATTATAGTCTTCAAAAGTCAGATGGAAGTGCTTATGGCAGGCACAGTTTGAAATCTTAACTGCTAATGGTAAGATATATTTTTACATTCACTTGGACTGTAAGATTTCAGAAGTTTTTAGAAAGGCTGTGAGGGGTAAAAGTTCAGCATGTACGCACAGCTCATGAAGAATCATTTGGAGACATGCACATACCTGGGGCTGGCAGAAAATTTTGTGTGATAGAGATGGTACATTAGGTCAGAGGTAGCTAAAAGTGAATTTCAGATTCTTCAGGGACATTCTCCTTTCAGTGAATAAAGGGCAAATGGCCATCCTCTTGTTCCATTCCTCTCTGCAGGCTTCAGTGAAGTTGACCATAAGCTAAGGTTGTACTTCATAATGGGTACAGCCAGGTGCCAGGAAACTGCTTAAAAGGCCTCTTATTTGTGATCTCCCTCATAGGCAACTATTTTTTCATCCTTTTCAAAATTAAAGGCTGCTTGCAGAAGAAGTGCTGTAACAGCACAGTCTCAAGTACAAATAACAGGCAAATAACACTCTCCTACCTACTCAATACAACTACTACAGTGCCACCAAACTGGTTTAAGTGCTTTGAAGAAAGTCAGGTCACCACTGGAGAATAAGTATCCAAAACTTAAAAATTAATCCTCCTCTTCCCCTCCACCCTAAAAAACAACCCACCCCATAGCAAAATTTCCTTGAAATAAAAGATCAGAGTGACAAATGGCATTCAGGCCTTAGTTCATATGTAACTGAGTTTTTTGCTAAGGCTCAGCTTTCACATACTACTTTTTGAGTGATTTGTATGCCCACTCAACTAAGAGATCTGTCTCCATTTATAAGAAGCTTACCTGTTATTCACCTCTTTATCCTCCCATGGCTCAATTACAGAATTGCAGCAAACCTGGAGATACTGGGAGTATGTGAGTACCTAGAAAATTCCCTAATAAGTATGAAGCTTGACTAAACTACGTTATTAAACATAAGTTCTACAGTATCAAACTCATGTTCTTTGCTGCATCTTCATGTTGAGATCTCCACACTGGGATTCAGCACAAATGAAGTTTCCTAAAACGCCAGGTAAGGACTGAAATTGATCACTTCAAGTTCTAAGACAAAGCAATTCTCTTTGGAGACTGCAGTCTTTGCATATGACGCCAGTATAAAGTTCTTGAGAGCATCAGCATGTCCCAGACTATTGGGGAATTAAGGAAATTGGGGTTTAGTCTTTTTCTTACATAAAGAAACATGATATGTATGCATTATAAAGAAAAATCTTCAAGGAGAAAACTACTACTCTACTGGCATGCATTTCTTGCCCTAGAGAGAAGACAGGAGAACAAATATGATTTGACACACAACATAAAGGTAGAAGATGGTACTATGATGTAATTAAAAAAATGTCTAGAGAATGGTAACCATTACATCCAGATCCTGTATCTGATACATGTACTTCATGATGGTAAATAACCAGGCTTTCTTGTTTGGTTGGTTGATTTGGTTTTCCTCCCCCCACCTGTCTTTGAGCTATATTTCTACTTTTTCAGCTTAATCATAGTATCACAGTATGTTAAGGGGTTGGAATGGACTTTAGAGGTCATCTAGTTCCAACTCCCCGTGCCCTAGGCAGAGACATCTCCCACTAGACCACCAAGTTGCTCAAGGCTTTATCCAACCTGGCTTTGAACACTGCCAGGGTTGTGGCATCCACGACCTCCCTGGGCAACTTGTTCCAGTGTCTTCTCACCCTCACATTGAAAAATTCTTCCTAATATCTAATCTAAATCTCCCTTCTTTCAATTTATGCCCATTACTCCTCCTCTTATCACTACAGTTCCTAACAAAGTGTCCCTCTACAGCTGTAGGTCCCTTCAGATACTGGAAGGTTGCTATGAGGTCCTCACACAACCTTCTCTTCTCTGGGTTGAACAGCCCCAACTTTCTCACCCTCACATTGAAAAATTCTTCCTAATATCTAATCTAAATCTCCCTTCTTTCAATTTATGCCCATTACTCCTCCTCTTATCACTACAGTTCCTAACAAAGTGTCCCTCTACAGCTGTAGGTCCCTTCAGATACTGGAAGGTTGCTATGAGGTCCTCACACAACCTTCTCTTCTCTGGGTTGAACAGCCCCAACTTTCTCAGCTTGCTTTCATAGGGAAAACCCTTAAAATGAACAGGGTATGGTATACCTAGGAAATCTAGTTACTTGAACTATGGAAATTATTTACCACTCTTGTCCTATGTCCTTTGATGCAGAGCAAAAATATGCTTTTGTTCAAGCTGCAATCATGTTGTATTACTACAACATAACAGATGAAAAGGCAAGGATGTGACTACGCCAACACTGATGATTTCACCGGAAGTTGAAGAAGGAACAAAAGGTGAACTGAGAAGGTTATGCATCTTCAACAGTCAAAGGGCAGACTAAGAAAGTATGTATAATTTCTGTCACTTCAAAAGGAAATGCATTGCAATTCAGGTTAGGGTTTTTTTTGTAGTAGAAGATGTTCCTAAAAGTTTTATGAAATCCAACCAGAAAATTTGCAGATACATATCCAGGGTAAACCAACATAATATGAAGGCTTCACTGCCATCCCATGAAATGAAAAATCTTTCACAACTTTTGTTTGTTTATGCTTTAATCCATACCTGCCTTTCAGGTTATTAGCCTGGTAATAACACATGGTCTTCTCTGCCCAAGTAACTTTTATGGAGCAAGGTCTATCTAGTTTGGGGGGATTTGTGAGGCTAGGCAGCAGTAAGAACACCACAGCTGTCAGTTACTGTACAGATAAGTGCAAGATAGTTGCTAAGCAATGAAGGGTGATTTGCTGCATTCTGCATTTGGGTGTCTTGCTGACATGTAAAATCTCCACTGCCTGTCATGTACACCAACCCATCACACAAGGGCTACAGTCACAGGAAAAGATATATATACCCAGGCATTATATAGGGCCATTTGCACATGACTCTACACATTTCAGATCCTAATTTCTCTATAATTAAAACACTCTGGCCATCAAAGGAAAGGACAAGAAACTAAAGCTTTAAGGACTAAGAGTTCAAACAGTCTTGCTTGATTCTCCTTCAGGCACAGAAACAAAAAGACCTTGCAGAGGATCTGGTCAAAGGAGATATGAAGCAACCAGGAATTTCAAAGTTAGATGGCAAGGACTTACATCCTAGGCATCAAGGAGAAAAGGATTAAGAGTTTAGGCCACACTGTCCTGATCCATGTATTATTTAGATCATCTATCTGAATGCAATGCAGAAGGTCCTGAACTATGAGAGCTGGATTTGGCTTGAAGGGGTGAATGCAGAATAAATTGGTTGCTTAATAAGCATCTTTGATTGACACATTAATTCAGATCTATATCATATAGAAAGGCCAGTTACAGACTGATCAATGGCATTTAACCCCCCTTTATTTTCACTTCCACCTCTTCTGACTGAATTTTGAAAGGAAGGACAGACACCAAAGATTTTTCTCTGGGTTTTTTTAGAAAGTTAGTTTTCTCAACAGCATGTTCTTTTGCAGGTTCTGATTCTTTCTAAAACCACTTAGGGTCACCTATTAGGTCACAGTCCTATTCTCATATTTCTCCCCAGACCAAAATAGCATCTAGATGAACTGCCTCCCTCCAGTCATCACAAAATGGATGATTTTATTCAGAGAAACAACTAATATGAAAAACATAGCCCAAACACCACTCTCACAAAGGAGCCATTGTATTATAAAATCATAGTACCACTTGGGTTGGAAAAGACCTTTAAGGTCATTGTGTCCAACCACAAACATAACACTACCAAGTCCACCACTAAGCCATGTCCCTAAGCGTCATATCCACACGCCTTTTAAATACCTCCAGGGATAGTGACTCAACCATCCTGGGCTGAGTCACTGTGTCCCTGGGGAGCCTGTTCCAAGGCTTGACAACCCTTTCAGTGATTTTTTTTCCTAATATCTAATCTTAACCTCGCCTGGAACAATTTAATAACATTTCCTCTCATCCTCTCACTTGTTACCCGGGAGAAGAGACCAACCCCCACCTCGCTACAACCTCCTTTCAGGTAGTTGTGGAGACCCTTCTTTATTCCAGACTAAATGACTCCAGCTCCCTCAGCATCTTCTCATAAAACTTGTGCTCCAGACCCTACACCAGCTCTGTTGCCCTTCTCTGGATATGCTTCAGCACCATAATATCTTTCTTGTAGTGAGGGGCCCAAAACTCAACACAGAATTTGAGGTGTGGCCTCACCAGTGCCACATACAGGGGTATCACTGCCCTAGTCCTGCTGGCACTACTTCTGATACAGGCCAGGATGCTCTTGGCCTTCTCAGCCACCTGGGCATGTTGCCAGCTCATGCTCAGCCAACTGTCAACCAACATCCCCAGGTCCTTTTCCACTCGGAAGCTTTTCAGCTATTCTGCCCCAAGGCTGTAATGCTGCATGGGATTGTTGTGACCCAAGTGCAGGAACTGGCATTTCACAGTTAACCTCATATGATTAGCCTCAACCTACTAATCCAGCTTGTGCAAATTCTTTTTCAGAGCCTTCCTACCCTCCAGCAAATCCACGCTCCCACCCAATTTGGTGTTGTCTGCAAATTGACTGAGGGTGCACTGGATTCTCTCATCCAGATCATTGATAAAGCTATTAAAGAGGGCTGATCCCCCTACTTAGACTTGGGGAACAACACTCATGACCAATCATCAACTGGATGTAACTCTACTCATCACCACTCTCTGGGCCCAGCCGCCCAGCTAATTTCTTATCCAGCTATGAATGCACCTGTCCAAGCCATGAGCAGCCAGTTTCTCCAAGAGAACGGTGTGGGAAATGGTGTCAAAGGCTTTACTGAAGTCCAGGTAGACATCATCCACATCCTCTTCCTCATCCACTAAGCAGGTCACTTTGTCATAGTAGGAAAAAAGGTTGGTCAAGCAGGACCTGCCTTTTATAAATCCAAGCTGGCTGGGCTTAATCCCCTGTTTGTCCTGCATGTGCCATGTGATGGCACTCAAGATGATCTGCTCCATAACCTCCCTGGTACCAAGGTCAGGCTGACAGCCCTGCAGTTACCCTAGATCCTCCTTCCAGCCACTCTTGCAAATGGGTGCTACATTTGCCAGCTTCCAGTTAACTGGTACCTCCCCAGACAGCCAGGACTGCTGATAAATAATGGAAAGTGGCTCAGTAAGCACCTCCGTCAGCGCTCTCATTCTGGTCTCATAGACCTGTGTGTGTCCCAGATTATGGTGGCTTTGTTCTGCTCCCCACCCCTGTCTCCCAGCTCAGAGGGTAAGGTACCAGGAGAACAGCTGGTCTTGCTATTAAGGACTGAGGCAATGAAGGCATTAAGTAATCCTTTGTCACTATGTCACTTTGTGACTAGACTATGATATGTTTCCCCCTACATCCAGTAAAAGATGGAGATTCTCCTTAGTCCTCCTTTTGTTGCTGCTGTATTTACAGAAAGATTCTTGATTGTCTTTCATGGCAGTATCCAGAATAACTTCTAGTTCAGCTTTGGCCGTTTTAATTTTCTCCCTGCAGAACCTCACCACATCCTTATAGTCCTTCCGAGTTGCCTGCCCCTTCTTCCAAAGGTCATAAATTCTTCTTTTTTCCCTGAGTTCCATCCAAAGCTCTCTGTTCAGCCAGGCTGGTCGTAGTTACTACTGCCACATCTTGTGGTTCATCTGGACAGCCTGTTCCTGTGCCTTGTAGATTTTCCTCTTGTAGAATGTCTAGCCTTCCAGGAATCCTTTGCCCTTCAGGACTGCCTCTCAAGGGACTCTCTCAACTGATCTCCCAAACAGGCCAAAGCATACCCTCTGAAAGTTCAAGGTGGCAGTTCTGCTGACACCTTTCCTTACATCTCTCTTTTTTTTATCGTTTCATGATCTCTGTGCCCAAGATGGCCTACAACCATAACATCACCCACCAGTCCTTCTCTGTCCACAAACAACAGGTCCATCAAGGTGGAGACAGGACAGGGAATCCTCTGTATCATGCATTCTGTTTGACTGTCAGCCTGTCCCAGGTAAGGCAGATTGTGATTCCAGTTGTCTACTTCTCTCTAGCCCTCCCCCATATTCCTCCCACAGGAGTGTTCAGTGCTGTTGGCTATTTCTGCTGTCAGGGCAGTGCACAGCCTGCAGCTGGCCCTTGGCACAGCCCTGGGGTGGCAGTGTGCTCCCACCAGGAGTCCTGTCTTGGCAGCTGCATCAGCTGTGGTGAGTACAGAAGTTAAAAGAGGTCATGGCTTTCTTCCAGGTGGGTACCATTGCTTCCTGGTCAAGCTTCATCATCTTTCCTGTGCCTTTCCACACACACTGCCATGCCAAGGCTATGCCCTGTTTGCAGACCTGGTTGCTGGCACATCTTAAGGGCTTCTTTTACATGGGGGGGAGGGGGGAGGCTGGCCACCATTGCTTTCAGCCCTGCCCAGGTCCTGTCAACTGCTGTGGCATGAGCTGTGAACTCCTGGTGGCTCTCTCAGCTCCCCTGAGGCTCTGTTGCCCAGCAGGGATGGATAGCTAGCCAGCTCACTGAGCACTGACAGACAAACATATTAGTTTATCTGAACAGTCAACATGAATGAGATTGTCCTTGTAAGTCCTGCCTCTCTACCTAATTGCTGATGATACTGATTTTTTTGACATTAATACCCCTGTTGCTGGCACCACATTGTCTTATGCACCTGTTTCAGAATCAGAACTAACAAACCTCCCAAGTGGCTTATAAGCACTGATCATCTCCTGTAAAGTTGTTCATTCCTTCTGAGACTAATTCTCCTGATCCACTATTCCTGCTTGCCCATGCTGTGCACATTCTGCTACCAGTTACAAACTCTCGGGAAGTCACATAAGCCACTAGGGTTCCTGCTGCTTCTTCCAAATGCCTCAGCTTTCAAGCACATTACCTTGGCTTGCATTTGCCACAGCATGTACAGCTCCATTAGTGATTCTTTAATTTGATTTCAATTTTGTTAGGCTCTGATTTTGAGCTAAATATTTCTTTCCAAAGCAGATCTCTATTTTAATATTGCTTTGTGCCCTGAGTTTTGCCAGAGACACTGTCATCAGAGACAGCTGCTGAAACCCATCTGAACACAACGTGCCCCTGGACCAGGTAGTGGGGCAAGTTTAACTGCGGCCATGACAAACTAACAAAGAAAACTGAAGAAAAAAATTCCTTAGGGATTTAAAGTAGTAAGAGGAAGACCAGAAGAATGTTGCACATGCAAGAAGAAATGATGAATACTGCTTTTAAGAATTTATCCAGAAATGCAAAGGAATAAGAATGGCAGAGGATAGCAAAGGGAAATAGCCTTGGGAATCTGGGCAGAATTCAGAATTACACACTCAAAGGAAAGGCAGCCCATTCAAGAAAGTCTTTGATTGCCTCTTTACATGTGAGCAATATCTTCTCTTGTCCAGCATGAATATTACAAAATTACATATCATTTTATTATAGTAAAATTTTAATATAAAAACAACTTTTCGTTATCCTAAGTGTTTAGCAATTATGTGTTATATTTTTCTTTTAACACATTAGCTAACAGCAACCAAGTAACTTTGTTGTTACAGCACACCTTAAAGTGTTTGCTTTTTCAGCAACATTTGGCCTGGTACCAGTGCAAGCACAGCTGAGAATTGAACAGATTACAGAAGGTACATCAAAAGCCATATTTACTTGCAGGATAACTCTCGAGACATAGCAATCACACTGGGCAAATGTAGATTTAACCTCTGAAGTATTAAAGGTAAACAGTCCAAAGAACTAGAGACTGCTAAAACAGCATCTAGCATTAACTCAACAGCCTGTGGCCACTCAGCTTGTACAACACAAATGTAAGACTGCACTTTTTTCCTTCTGCAGTGTATTTGGGACTACTTCAATGCACAATAAAACTGCAATATCTCAAACAGTAATTTCATATGTGTGTTTCTTAGATAGATTTTTGAACATAATGTTCAGATTTTCTTCACTAAGCTTTCCTTGTAGCACATAAAGCAAGCTTTCAAGGAGCTTTCTGTCTCCTGTTGAAACACTCACAGCAAAGCTTCTCATAATGTACCTTTACCTACATCTACTTCCAAAAAAGTTGAGCATTATTTGGTATTCATTCACAGTGAAATTCCAAGACTTACAAGATGTGTCCACACTTCTAAGATATCTCAGATCACTTATTAGCTAACAATCACAGAATCACAGAATAGTAAGTGTTGGAAGGGACCTCTGGAGACCATCTAGTCCAATTCCTTGCCAAGGCAGTGTCACCTAGAGCAGGTTATACATGAACACATCCAGGTAGGTTTTGAGTATCTGCAGAGAGGGAGACTCCATGAGCAGTCTGTTCCAGAGATCTGCTACCCTCAATGTAAAGAAGTTCTTCCTCATGTTGAGGTAGAACTTCTTTCAGTTTAATTTATGGCCATTACTCCTTGTCCTGTTGCTGGACACCACTGAAAAGAGTCTGGCACCATCCTCTTGACATCGGCCTTTGAGGTATTTATATTTACTGATGAGATCCTCTCTCAGTCTTCTCTTTTCTAGACTAAATGGGCCCTGCCCCTGTAGTCTCTCCTCATAACAGAGATGCTCCAAACTCCATCTTATTGGCCTTCCACTGGATCCCCTCAGTAGGTCCTTGTCTTTCTTGTACTGAGGAGCACAGAACTGGACATATTGGGGCGGAGTAGAGGGGAGGACCACCTCTCTTAACCTGTGGGTCACATTCTTCCTGATGCACTGGCCCTCCTGGCAACAAGTTTTCATAAAAACAACTTACACAGTAAAGTAGGTTTCTCATGCACAACTATCTCAGGCTAGCTACCCTCTGGATGCTTTAAGCATCTTGAATCTTACCCTGTTAGATCAACACATAACTATTAAGCATTAAAACACTTAAACAACTTTTGCATCAGATCTTTGAAATGTGGGTGGGAAAGCTACAGCCAAGAGATTTAAAAATCTGGGTTGTTTTGCTTCATAACATAGTTAACATTACATGTAAGCCTGAGATACAACTGAAAAGAAGCCAAACCATTGTATCACTGGGAAGTATTTGCAAAGAATAACTGGCAGCCATAGCTAGTCCTGAGTAAACAGCAAAAGAGTTCATTAAGTATTTTCCTATAAACTGAATGACATAAATCTTCTGGGACTTAAATGCTGTCTGGGCTACGTTTGACATGTAGTGGAGGTAACCAGGACCATTAAGTATTCAAGATAGTGACAACTTGATTTTGTAGAAATAGAAGTGATTTAACTGAAGGAGCTCTGAATTCTGTACTGGCCCAAAATGTGGATTTTTTAAAAAAGAAATCCCCGTGTAATTGTAGAGTTTTAAAAATCTCATTAAAACTCTTCTGAAACAAGCATTCTCCTGCAGCACTGAAAACTCAAACACTCACAGGTAGTATTGAACTCATTAAGATTTTCTTAGCAGATTTGAGAAGCTTAGGTCTGGTACTCTCATTCCACTGCACAATGTCACTTAATAATCTCAGTCTGGTTGTGAAACCAACTACAGAGCCTTTCATCTACTAAAACAAATGTAAAAATATCAAACTACCAAACAGTGAGAAGAAAACTGTATTTTTGGAACCCCTTTTGTTTAAATAATCAAACACTGTACTAGCAAAACAGTGCAATAACTTTTCTCACAATACATTACATAACAATATTGAAACATGCAGATCTAATTTGCGAATGTTGTAGCTTTACACATCCACGTTGAAGCTGCCTGAATTTGCTCGGATGCTTTGTTTTGAATGTAATATTGCTGCTTCCATTTGGCTTATTTCTACTGTCTTTCCTAAGGCAAATCATCCAGCACAAGGGATATTTCTTCATTCACTAGTACATTTCTGGGTGAATAGTTCCACTGATCAAGGATACACACTCTATTCTCAGATAAGTATTTTAAGGCACTTTCTTTAGACAGGAGAAACAAAAAGAAGCAGTGCATTTCTTTCTTACTGAAAAACAATATGAAACAAAGAATCCTAAGTCATTACAGTCATGACCTAGATGCTTATATTTTTGATTATGTTTACAGAGGTTTTCTCAGGCACCAAATTCCTTCCTAAATGGTAATCATTCAGGTTTTCATAAAAGTGACTTTCTCTACTGCCCTACTTCCCTAATTCATTAAACAAATTCAAGAATGAATATTATGCACAGTTACAATTCTGATAATCAGGGCTTGTGACTGTCATTTTTTTCCTGACCTTACCAAAAAATCGCAATCTAAAAATTAAATTACCTCTTGCTTGTCAAACATACATATTTTGAATTTTCATTTGTCTGCTGGGCCATTGAGATATTATCTGGCTTTTAATTAAAGACTGCACAATAAAAAATATGTAGTGTGTCCTCAAGGCTAAAGTGTCATTTTGGATTGAATTATCCATCTGTCATTTAATTTTCACTTCTGACACAAGTCACAGCTTTTGTCAGAAAGAATTTTTTTTGGGATGTTAGCTTTTTATACATTGTGAGAGAAAGCTGTCTGATGCATTTCCTTAACCCAAAAGCAGAGTCAGAAGCATTCTCACTGTGAGATGACTCAAGAAATCAGATATTTAGAATGCATGAAGATCACACCAGAGGTTTCAGGAGTCTTTTTTTAAACTCTTTTCTTCCTCTGTAATCTTCCCTTCTTCCACAGATCTCTTATCATTGGATACAGAGGAAATTGCCACATTAGATCACTATAATGTTCTTAACAATGACTAGTATAAGGCATTTCAGAATAAATTAAAACAAAACAAATTTGCAACGTAGAGTATGTGGGTACAAGAAGGTCCATTCTTACTGCAGATGCACATTACATATTGATGTTCTTGAGCATCACAAAAAAGTAAGCATATTGCAATTTGCAGTGCATTTCAAAACAACGGAGTATTGAAAACAATAGAAGAGCAACAAAGAACATCAGCAGTTCTCTGCTACTCTTTTGTGAACATTCAGCCTTAAACATGTTCAAAAGAGAACACTGAATCCACAGAATGTCTGGATACCCTACAGGATGCCTGAAGCCTGAGCACATTTAATCTTCTATCATGTATGTGGCATTGGGTCACGCTAGGAATAGCCCAATAAACTGTCCTTTTGTCAACCACAGGATGTGTCTCCAAGACAGTATGGGATAAAAGGTCTTAGGCTTAGCTTCTCTGCAGTGGATTCAGCGCTACAGAGATGAGAGAGACTTTTTATCAGTGCCTGATCAGAAAAGAGGCAATGGTTTTAAAACGAGTGTAGATTTAGATCACATATAAGGAAGAAATTCTTTACTGTGAAGGTGGTGAGACACTGGAAAAAGTTGCCCGGAGAAGCTGTGAATGCCACATCCCTGCAAGTGTTCAAGGCCAGGCTGGATAGGGCTTTAAGCAAGCTGATGTAGTGAAAGATGTCCCTGTCCATGGAAGGGCATTGGAACTAGATGATCTTAAAAGATCCTTTTCAACCCAAACCACTCTATGGATCTATGATTCAATACTTCAGACTGCACTAAGGAATAATGTGGACTCCACCTTTAAACCTGAACTTTTTGTTTCTACTCTGGGGGAATGAATGGCTGAATGTAGAATGGGATTTAACATGGACTGATGCTTGAATTTAAAATACAAAATATAAATACACTATAAAATATAAAAATGCAGACATGTAAAAAACAAATAGATAAGCACGTGACTTGCCATTTATCATACAGGAAACTTGTAGAACACATGCCAAATTTAGATTCCAGCCACTGAGTCTACTTCACTCTCAACTACATCAGTTTCCCATCCTAGATTTTTAAGTTCCCAACATTATATTACCAAAGCTTTTGGCATCTTCAGGGTAGATAAGTTCCTAATGCAAATGTACAGTCAACAATTTCATCATATTCTCAAAAACTGAGAGCAGTTGAGTACCCATTTCACCAGAGCTGGGAAGCTCAAGCTGGCTGTAGTCCAGGGCAGCGAGTCCTGATATGGTACCACAAAGGAATCTTCAGGCTTATCACACCATAAATGATCATATTTGACCTTGCTGATAGGCTTGCAAAAGCTTTCAAGATGGAAAACTCTGATCTATACTTTTTCCCAAATGATAGTTTACATAGTTTATGCAGAGCTGAGCTATTCTATTTCAATCACAGAATAAACAGATCTTTGTCAATTCCTTTGACTTCAACTGACTACAGATGACTTAGGTGCTTTATAGGAATGATATTATTTAGTATTCTTTGATTGCAATAATCATCATTGTAATTAGCAACATACTCTACAGGGGATAGATGGGTTTTACATCAGTCCTGCATACCTTTGAGGAATAATGTTTAGATCCTAACCTGAAACCCAGTAAGTCAATGAAAAAATTCCCATTGATCAATATATCTTAAATGGAGAAAGGAAATCCTTCCTACAGTAGAGGCTAAACATGAGGAAACTGAATGCCAATTACTTCACAGTATGTGACTGAGACTCTGAGTGAAGATTATAATAGATATAATAATGCATTTTTAGTGGCACTCAATAGCAGCTCATTAATAGTGCTGATATGCTAATTCCAAAAAGAAGCACTAACTATCCTATTATAAAAAATGGAACATGACTTAATTCTACAATGAAAATGCACTCAAAGATACATATAATCTTCATTATGTTTGCCAGATCAGTTCAGATGATAAGAATATGCTGATGGAAAACAATATGAAAGATAAACTTTTTTTTCACAGTCATCTAACATATCTGCATAGATATTGATCACTAAAATCATAACTGTTACATAAGAGTGCATGATACAAACAGCCCACTGACCTTGTTAAAAATAATGAAAACTGGGCAAAACAACCTGTTTTCAGAAACAAAGAAAGATGAATGCATGCAGACATGTACATGAATCTCTACACAATTATTTTTTAACTCATGAATTTATGAGTATGTGCGAGCTCAAGTGTAGGTGTGGGAAAGAATGATTGCTCTTCTCTCAGCAAGTGATTGTTTTTTCTTTGTCAATAAAGGATAGGACACCAACTTGAAGCATTTATAGTAAATTAATATTGAAGGGCAACATATATTTTATACTTAAACAGCTTAACAAAACTAGAAGAACGCCCTTAGGGTTTCAGGATCATTCCTCAAACATGCAGAAGCGTTGGAGCTGAGACTGTCTGCTTTAGCACAATGCAGTCTTTCGCCAATGCTTTGTGATACAGCTTTTAATTATATAGTTGCATACTTAGTTTTGCAAAAAGAGTTTTGGAGGAATAGAGGACAAAGTCTAATGTAGGAAATGTTAGTCTTCCGTAGCACCACTGATGTTGCTAGTCTTGTTTATAAATAAAAGAATATTAAATTCAGCAGAATACATAACTAGCAATGAGAAGCCTACTGGTGAAAAGCAATGCATGATTTTTTTTCCCACTCACCTGCAAGGACTAAAAAAGATCAAATGGCCAATCAAAAGGAAAATTTACATTATAGTGAATGAAATACCTATGAAAGAACTCATACAATCATTCAACTACTGATTGTGCCCTTTTTTCAACCAACTTCCCCCTCAAAAAAAAAATCAAAGACAAGCAAACCACTAAATTCTAGAATACATTCTGATACTCACACTTATATAGGTATTGATGGTTAAATAATTACAAATTAGCTCCTCTAGGCGGCAAAATAAAAAGCAGCTAAATTGCAGGAATCCTCCATCAGCAAACCCTCACTTTTCAACTAGGTTTCAATACAAGAAAGAAATTATGTTTTGGCAAGAACCCATGCTGAACAATAAATTCATACACTTCTAGCAGCAGACTATCTGATGATATATAATTAATCTTTGATTAATGACTTTACTTTAGACACTACAATTATTTTGCAAAGACACGAAAAAGCAGAAAGAGTTACACAAGTCTTTTTCAGCATAAATTGCAATAATTCTACTTAAATCAAGCTTGTATATATTCTCTTCTAACCTCTCCTTTATCCAACCCTGACTAATTTTTAAGCGCAGATGTAATTGGCTTTATTTTTAGTCTTGCTTACGCTGGAAGTTTTATTAATGCTTCAAGTTAAATTCTGACTTTATTATTACAATCTGCTTTGTTATGGTATTCTTGAATCTTGTTTAATCTAGCAGAATTTAAGAATCTGAGGCTCAAAGGAGATACTTAAATTGGGTCTCAGACACTATCTCAACACTTCTGCATCAAGAAAGATTTCAACAGACTACTGTACAAAGTGTGTGAATAACTGTATAGATGTGTGCTACATAGTGCAATTTAAATGTCCACCTACATAGTAATGAGTCAGTACAACATTTGCAGTATAAACTTCCCCAGATTTTATAGATCTGAAACCACTGGATTTATAGTAACTCTTTTTACGGATTGGTGTCTACATTTTAACTGTGGTTCTTCAACTAATACATCCATTTCATTAGCAACAAACATCAATACCTGAATCTACTTCAAAATGTTTGTCCTAACAGTATATGCTGCCAGATATATTTATTATGCCTTGCCTCACAGATGACACTCATTCATTCACTCTCACTACCATTTCTGTCTTTTTTCTATCACTTGCAAAGTTTTATGAAGTTTTTGAGATGCACAGACTGCTACTTTTCCTCTTGGAGTCACTAATGCCTTTCCAGCACTTTGTGTTTCCACTAAAGCACTTACATTTTTGCAATTCTTTTTTCTTCCTTGAAGCTGGAAAATTCGGGTCAACTTCCTAGGACTTTTGGACAGCTAGTTCAAATAGCAGAAAAAGCTGCTCACTCTCATAAACTTGCATGCAAGGTCCTAACAACTGCATATTTTATTACTCTGAATTCAAAATCTCAAGGTTTTCTGTACAGTATGAGTATTGGGAAAACAAAATATTGAAAATTGATCAAAGTAGGACATAATCACTGTCCAGCATACATGAACAGCTTTTTGTCCAGAAGCCTTGGTTGGTATTGTGGTAAACCAACACGGAAAAACAATTTAACTATTGTCAATACCACTTGCAAACTTCCATTGGCATTAAAATTAACTTATTTAGAAAGCTATAACTAATTCACTGTTGTAATGAGTTTCAAATGTTTAAAGACAATGTGACAGAAGAAAATAACATTCAAACCAATTAAGATATTTACTGAGTTCAAAATGCTTTAATCAATATAGCATACTCATACTGCATTTTCTCAGAAGACATACCTCCTTTTGCTATTTAAACTCCTTGAATACAAGAAATAGAACCAAAATACAAAGTATTCATCAATGTGTTCACAGTTACTTGCTCCAACTACTGATTGGTGCAAGAGAGTATCACAGATTGCATATTTGTAATTGCATGGCTTTTAGGAGTTAACACAAACAGGAAAGCAGTCCTTGATGGGACTTGTAAAGCCCACTGAAGTACCCAGTATGCCACCATTTACTAACACAGCTCATTTTCATTTCACTTCTTGAAAAGGATTTTGTTTTCTTTAACGTTTCTTTAACTGCAGATGAATTTGGGGTGGACTATAAGATAACTGCCCCATTTCACTTATAAGCACTACCCTTGCTGTCTCGGATGAGACATATGGATCACAATAAAGCTAGTCATCTAGGTAACATTTTCAGAGTCTTTCTCTGCACTGTTTTAGCAAGGAATATGCCAAGTTTTGCACATTAGCCACAAGAAGCTTTAATTGACTTTTCAGAAGACACCAGACTCTCACAGATTTTCTTGATTGCTTTATTTCAATTTTCAAATCAGTCTGTCTAATTAAAAACTGGAAAATAATGTTTCCAACCTTTTCCACTCCAAAATGTAATTGTTTAAGCCATCCTATTTGCCTTCACCTCTCATTTTCTTACACTTCTCATGCTCTGCAGCTGTTGATAGCTCTCATTTTCCTCCTTCACTGGTTTTTAACAGTTCAGTAAGCATAAATTCTGCAGCTTGTTAATCTTGGGAATCATTTTCCTCCAACTCACTGTCTTGTTACAGTGCTATATCTTTGCTTGGCTTCTGCCTTGCAATCTGAATTCCTTCCAAGGCTGCTGCTTTATGAAAACTTTTAGGTTTGTGTATTCTTTTCAGTTGGGCAGCTGCTAGAGAGCAGCAGCCATTGTCCTCCTAGCATTTTCTAGCTTATGCACTCGAGGTTCTTTTGCTCAGTCCAGTCACCTCAGGAGCTTAGCATAAGCCCAAAAGCTGTGAGTTTTCAAGGAGATTTTAGGTGAAAATTTAGTACACAAGAACAGACTTCTACTGAAGACATAAGAGGCACATCAAAAGGAATGAACTAAGTGGGAAATGCAGACAAAGACAGCAGTGTTAAGGATATAAAGCATAACAAAGCATGAGACCCCAGAGGAACAGGGAAGGACCAAGATGTCAATAGGATGATTTTCTGCTTAAATAGCTCAGAAAGGATTCTATAATCTTTGCTTCAGAAAACTTTAACCCAAATGGTTTAAATTATTTCATTGACTCAGAGGAAACCATATTGTAATATGATATTTAGTTTGCAGTTTTCTCTATCATTGGGCCCTACCTGCTACAATGTACATGGACAGAATCAGTTGTGAGGTACTGGCAGTAGCCTTTTCTGAGAGTAAAAATTATTTTTACCTCAGGATAGCTGTCATTTACTTGGTTAGCATAGAAAAATAAAACAACAACATTTCACTATTTTTCTCTATTGCTGTACTCCAAAAGGCCACCTTTTATTTTCATTCTTCTCTACATTCCACATGTCTGTACAACATCAACTACTTCAATATATATAATTTTTTCACAGACATGAAAATAACGCAAACTCCAAGTGCTCGGGCACAAACCATGAAAAACCAAACCAAACCAAACAAGACCAAACCAAACAACCAAACTACAAAGCCACAAAGCCCAATTGAACAAAACAAACAAAACCATAAATAAAATACTGTATAGGCATAACATCAGCATTCCATGCCTGACAAGCAACCATTGCTTAGACTAGCTCTTTTATCCATCTGAGCTCCATTATCACATACAGGTTTCCAGTGCCTTGTTTTGATTTATTTTGTTTGTTTTTCCTAAGACTAAAGACGGATGGCATGGAAATAAGCTTAAACATCAGGTCTTTCCACACTATGCCCTACTGTGCAGGAATGGCCTTTTCAGAAGATTACAATATCTTCCAGACCAACATGGGAAGGGCTCATGTTGGCGTAAAGACAAGGTCCAACAGCATTGAGGACTCCAGTTTCTTATAGTCTACTCTTGGAGTCCACTGGCCTGATTAAACTTGACTAAACTTGCAATAAAACTTATGAATTTCTCACAAAACATATGGCTCTGATTTTCTTAGTATAGACAAAGCCCTAAAAGATTTGTGTAACCTAAATCATAGTCATGATATTTATTCTTCTCTCTT
The DNA here is from genome assembly GCF_000695815.1 of Acanthisitta chloris. NCBI lineage: Eukaryota > Metazoa > Chordata > Aves > Passeriformes > Acanthisittidae > Acanthisitta > Acanthisitta chloris. The sequence continues at coordinate 193,882 of NW_008660167.1, forward strand.
GGCCACTATGTCCCAACATTTTTATATATAACCATTTCTCACACATTTTTTCTTGCCTTCATCAGGGAGACAGACAGACACAGATTGGAAGCCCTTAGTTTATGAGATGCATTACAGCAGGCCAGAAACATAATGAACACAGAGGGCTTTATGTTTTCACTGTCTATAAAGCACATTTTTTTTTCAAGGCAACAGTTACCAACATTCTTCCTTCTTATACTTTACTAACATAAGGCTTCCTGAAGTGAGACGTATAAAACCTCCCAATAGTGTCAAAGAAATATGTCATCTTTCTTTGTTATCAATAATAATAATAGCATGCTTATTTTAGCCTTTATCCATACACTTTTATGCTTAATAATATCGCTCATTATCTGAATGCTCACATTTCAGCCTTTCACTTTTGGCTTTTACAATATTCTACCCTATTGGTCTTCAAACACCATCAGATGTGCCTGTTCACTTCCAACAGTTTTTCTTTTCACTCAAAATGTAATGCTTTAATTTGACACATTTGCCTTGCAACTAATCTTCCTGAGTTTTGCTTCTCTACTGTGATTATGGCTCTCACTTTCCTTCTACCTCCTAACAAGTCATTTTAATTAATCAGAATCTGGAACTGAAAAATACAGTAGTTGTATAATAATAAGTGTTGTAGGATACTTGAGATGAAAATGGGAATTCTTGATTTGCTCCATAGTTTAAATAAAACCATGGCTTATAGCTTTTCTTCTTAAAAACTTGTCTCTATCATAACCTTAGATAAAATACAACTCCTACCAAATACACAATAAAGACTAATAGAAATAAGAAGACCACTCCTACAATCATTGTGGCTAAAAATTTTCAAGGCTAGAGAGGAATCCAATGAACCTTTCTCTCCACTGGAAACAACAGTAATTTGCTAGTATAGGTAATTAGGAACTACTAATGGAGTATATTGAGTATAGCAAAACTCTATCATGTTTAATATTTAACAAGTAGAATGTTGCACTGACGGTGGAATAGTGAAGTATTTTACATTTTAGTGATTAAAGTATCCCACAGCCATTTCAGAAGACATGCTTTTGAACTTAAACTCTCCATTTTCTCCATCAGATGTGCTTAAGTATGCACATTGGCAGTATTGTATGTTCCCTTATATATCTATTTTATAACACTCCTTTAATGATGTTTTTCCACATCTGATTTTATGATTTTTTCCACATAATTAATACTCCTTTATATAAAACTTAATTATGAAGTTTAGAAGATGCCTTAATATTCTACTAAATATTACACAGTATTATCCATTTATGTAACAGTACATGGACAAAAAAAAAAACAGATTAATGTTAATTTAAAACCATAATTGAATATACGACTGGAGCATGACTTATCAAACTACGGCTCTCAAGAAGACTGAAAGAAGCTCAGAGACTGAGGGACAGCTAAGAATACCCCATGGTTTCACATGGAAAACAATACAGTGTGCCTAAACGTGAGAAGTCAGAAAGGGAAGACAGCTCGTACAATGGGTGGTGCTGTAAAAATTACCCTTCAGGATTGCTATAAGAACTGAAAAGAATCTACAAGATGTACAACATGCATTTTCGATTATTTTTCACAACTACCTCAGGACATAAACATTACAATCTTTAAAATCAAAATCTCCAGAAATCAACTATAAACATGACAACAGTGCAAATGAACAGCACAAAAACTGTAGCTTACAGAAAGCTGACAGTCTTAGGACTGGCCTTAGATGGAAAAGATATCAAGGGATCTTTCTGTAATGACGAGAAATACAAGAAAAACCCTTTCCTGGGAAAAAAAATCAGTATACAATGCTATGCTGGAGAGACAGACTCAACAGACCTCCATTTCTTTAAATTAATCCTTCAGTTCATGGATATAATTTCAGGCTTTCTGGATAGAATCTCAGTCAACAAACTTCCACTAATAGCCAAACCTCTTTCAGATACTGGAGAAGCAGCAACACAGATACAACTGAGATTCAAAATTTAGAACACTGTCTACAGCTATAATTAACTGCAAAAGTTGGATGATGTCCAGAGCTGCAGTTCTTAGCTTAAAAGTCTGCCTATAACAGAAGAATCTGTATTAAATCCAAGTTAACCCAGAATACCATTTTAATGCAGAGCATTATTCACTCATTTTAACATAGACAGAAAATACAGTGGGTTTTTTTGATATTCCTTGTTTTATTCCATTGGAAAATTTCAGCTATAAAAAATGTCATTCTTTTCAAGAGTGAAACTGAGAAAATTATTTCCCTTGTGTTAAAAACACTTTCTTAGAAATTGAGATCATGTATCATAACATCCACGAGCACAGGAAATCAAGTAGTAAATTGGCTTTTACATCCGAAATACTTCTTCAGGCATTTCCATAGAAAATGGACCAAATTAGGTATGGTACATGCCTTCAATTTATTTTAGCAGAAATACGTAGCACACAGTCTTGTGAAATTTAAACTTACAGTCATAGAATTATAGAATTGTTTAGGTTGGAAAAGACTTCTAAGTTCATTGAGTCCAACCATAAACCTGACACTGCCAAGTCCATCACTAAACCATGTCCCCAGGTGCCACATTTACACATATTTTAAATACCTTCATGGATACAGACCCATCCACTTCCTTGGGCAGCCTGTTCCAATGCTTGACAATCCTCTCAGTGAAGCAATTTTTCCTAATATCCAATCTAAACCTCCCCTGGTGCAACTTGAGAACACTTCCTCTCATCCTGTCACTTGCTACCTGGGAGAAGAGATCAATCCCCCGGCTACAACCTCCTTTCAGGTAGCTGTAGAGTGATAATGTCCCTCCTCGAGCCTCCCTTTCTTCAGGGTAAACAACCCCAGGTCCCTCAGTCACTTCTCATACAACTTGTGCTCCAGAGTCTTCACCAGCTTTGCTGCTCTTCTAATCTTTGAAGATTTCAGCTTTATCTTGCATGGTAAATCCATTGCAGCTTTTCCATGTTGCTAGCCTTTTTATGTACCTGACAAGGGCATCCCATGGCTATGGGATTTGTAATTTGGGTTTGTCGCTAGAATTACTTCTTAAGACTTCCTGATCCACTGCAGTGCCGTAGGTAGGTAGGTAGGTAGGTAGGTAGGTAGGTAGGTAGGTAGGTAGGTAAAAGACAGGTAGACAGATTTAAATGCTCTTCCTTCTTATATCCATTCTGATGCTGCCCAAAGTGCTCGGATGAGAAGATATGATCCTGGCAGAGGGTAATTGGAAAAGATGGAACAAAAAGCAAAGAATAGACAAAAAATTCTGGAACCAACTGAGGATGTGCCTTGACAAGTTTTAAACCAACCAGTGTTGAGTCTTCATGGTCCTATGCTATCCAGCAAAAAGCTGTGAAATGAATGGGAAAATTATGCCTCTGTTCTTGATCACAGGCATGTCTCTATCGAGAAAAAAGGCTTTCACCACTTCCACTTACACTATTTCCTTCAGCCACTGAGAGCTGTGCTGTGAAATATTCAATGTGTCTAAATGAAAATACTTAAAATAAACGGGATAGCAACATTTGATTCCATTTCTAAGTTTTTAGTTTCTTAGGAGGAAAAAACCACCCAAGAAATCAAAACATGACAGAAATAAAGCACTTCACTAAACAAACTAATGCATAAAAAGCATATCAACTACTACTGCAGTCAAGTACTCCTGAGTTTGCCTGTTAACAATAAATCTGACACACTGACACTATGCGTAGAAGGATATGTTGCATTACTACATCTTTTGCCAGATTCAATAAGACACTTTGGGTTCTGATAAACCATCATGCAATTAGAAATTTTATCCACACAAATACAGATTAAAAACTTCATTAAGGTTGCACAGAGAATCTTACTGTTGCCATTTCTTAACTTTTCAGGTCCTGGCTTCCATATTAATATGCCCTTTTAAATGTATTTTGATTTCACATTATCAACATATGTAACTTGTCAGAAGGAAGATTTGCCAACAGAATTTAAATCTTTGGAGTCCTGAAGCACTATCTCAAAAATCAGGAAAGCATTGCTCCAATATGCAAGCTAAGTGATACATATTTACAAAAACAGGGAAAAATGCATCCTTAGAGAAAATTCGTGGGTGCATCAAACATAAGGATTGCTTGTTTTTGTGGATCTTCTGCTCCTTTAGAAACACAAAATGCACTACCACTGTCATTTAATTACTTCATCTCTAAAGCTCTTTAGTTGTGCATACACAAGATTACTGGTTTCTTTCACAGTCCATTAGTGTATCTCTGATACTTTTTCTGTAATCAGAATAATTCAAAGGACAGTATGTCAGACAGGTAAGCGACTCACAAAGAGACCAGACTTCTGCTGTGCATCAACACGCATAGCTTTCTGTAACTTCAGGAGTGCTCCGTTATGATTCTCAACAGATTCAATCAGAAGGGGTTCTGAAGAGATTTTAATTTCAATTATGCATGCCTCATTATCATACCTTTAGTGAAGTGGAAAGTACATTACAAGGTGACAACCAAAAATGATGAGGTGAAAAGCACAAAGCATAAGTATCTTAGAAGGATTTCTAAATTTGCCTGAAATAATACTAATTAATAATGATATTAATCATTCGTCCTACAACACTGTGTTTTTACATGACACTTTACAATCAGCTCTTCAGAGCATCTTTCACACTACCATATATGGCACATAGGTTCAGTAAAGAAAGTACACAATTAGCACTGGGAAGACAAACAAATTAGAAAGTATTCTGTGTTTCAGTGGAATTTAAGGAGACATGTTTTTCTGAGGTTGAAAATAGGTGCCCAGAAAACAGGAAAGCCCTTAGCTGAGAGGAAATGGGGCACTATTATGAAAGGCAGAATTGATGGAGGCCAATCCTTAGGCTAACAGAGGGAGCTAAAACAAGACTGAAGCTATGTATAATTAGGAGACATTTGGAGCATGATGCTGAGGTCAACAGATCAGAAAGTACAGCATGGCCTGGAAGGGAAAGAAAAAAGTAAAAGAACTCAAAAGGATTTAAAGAGAGAAATTATGTGGTCAGAAGAACATGACTTTCAATACTAACATTTCTGTTGGATTGGCATGCTGAAACTCAGAATAGGTAGATGAACAGAGAAGAAAGAGAGGATGGCTAGATATGAAGGGACTAACTGAAAAAGCCTTTGAAAGAAACCCAAAACATTATAAGCAGGAGAGTAAAGTTGGTAAGTTCAGGAAGGGAGAAACTGGATGAGGAATGAGTGATGCACTATGACAAAGGCATTTGAGACAGCAGAAAAGGTATAAGGAAGTAACAGAGAAGTCTGTTTGACAGCAAGAGTGTTTCTTACAGAGCAAAGTACAAGTAGGCCTGATTGCAGATGTCTTAGAACATGACTGATGGGAGGAACAATATGGACACCCTTTCTTGACACCAAAAAACCCCAGAGACAAAGAGGGAGGATGAACAATGTTAACAAAAGAAGGGGGGCAGAGATATTTTTTTCTTAATTAGGTGAAGACCATGGATAATATATAGGAAAAAATAAAACAAAAATTAAACAATCTAAAATAAAAATTCCTAATATAAATGTGCTTTTTCTAACATAAATCAAAAGGATAAAATTTGCAGTGAAGGAAGGAAAGAGTAAGAAAAGAGAAAAAAGAATGGTATAGATTAAGAGACTGGGAAGATGAAAAGTATGGGTTAACAGAAAACAGATTAAATTAAAGGCTAGGGGAGGTGATAAAAGGCAGAGGAAGTGGAAATAATCTTTCTGGGTTTCAAATTTAAACCACAAAATCCGAAAAGATTATTCACCACATTTACATGAAGAAACTAAATCAATGGGTGGGGCTTAGAGGAACCTGGTCTAGTGGAAGGTGTCCCTGCCCATGGAGAGGGGGTGGAACTAAATGATCTTTTAAAGGTTCCTTCCAACCCAAACCATTTTATGGCTCTATGATTCTATTCCTAAGCTCTAAGACACTGTTAACAAACCTGATCTATCATCAGTAAATGGGTGTGCTGTTGAATAAGAGCCAAGCATTAATTTAATGGGAGAGTAGAGATATGATAGCAGAATATGCATTAAAAAAGCAGTAAAAGAAAGTGCTGCAGAGACCTTTCCTCTGCTGCACAAAGGAAAATAATTGAGAACTATACTGCTTTATAATATGCTTAAAAAATGTGAACTGTATAAGGTAAGCAGAATAGCAGATACCTGCCTGAACACATAATAGAATATGTTCAACAGCCTTAAGCATTGGTCTGTAGCTGTCTGAACTCTTGTCCTGAATAAATAATTGACCTTAAAGTATCTCCTCATAGCAGATACTTTTAAAATTGGTAATATTAATGAATCTTTTTCAGTCTACGGGCTATCAGTAATTTCAAACACATTCAGACGTCAGAGGTTGATAGGAGCCATGATGAATCAGAACACGTACTTAGGTATCTCAATAAAATGAATATAGTACTATGATAACACAGCTAGAGAATAAATAAACCACCTCTACTAAGAGGAAAGGGCATAAAGACAGTGGGGAAAATGAAAGCTATTTGAAGAGCTTGTATGCGTGACAGAGAACAGTGTCCTTCCTACTGCCACAGAAAGAGCAACAATGCAAAGGCTTGTGTAATTAGAGTAATTATTAATTATTTGCTACATTTTTCTATCAAAACAACAACTTCTATTTACTTCACCTGGTGCAGTCACAGTAAAAGCAGTGCTGGAAAAACAGTAATAAAACACAATACAATACAAAACCATGCAGTAACATAAATCAAACCTTTAGAATGGGTGCACACAGGACAAAAAACATAACCTGTGCCTATTTAAAGAGAATGACAATGGCTCCAAAATGTAGAATTTTGCTCAAGAATTGCAGAAAAAAAGTAAGTAAAGAATTTTCAAAAATCAGTGAAACTTGCACTAATTTAGATGAGAATTTCATCAATTTACTCTGGCAAGCAAGTTTTACACGAAATTGCTGAAATACACTTTTGACCTGGGAGTGGACATAATTCAGTTAATAGCAGATAAAACTTCTTCACAGGATTCTTTATTCCAAATACTCCAATGTGTACATTGACAATATTTTTGGGAAGAAAAAAACCCACAAAAAATAGATTAAATAAGTCCTTCACAGCAGCCAAAACTGAAAGAAGTAAAATGTTAGTGTACTTTCTTAATTACCATTGACAGAATAACCACAAAATCCTATTTGCTTATTTGTTCATCCATGTATTTAAAACAGTTCTCTTCAGTTCCAACAGTGTCATGGTGGATGTATTTCCTATGTGAAATTATTTAGACCAGTGGAGTTTAAAGAGTAGGGCAAAATGCTCTTCACATTCCTGGAAAGCAATTACAAGACAATAAAAACCAAAGTGAACTTTCTTCTTCCTTTATCATAACAACATATTCTGGATTGGGCAGTAACCCTCAGTTAAAACTATGACATCATTTCAAGGTCCATGGGTCTTTATAACTGTGCTGGTTTGAGCTGGAGTAGAGTTAACTTTCTTCACAGTGGGTAGTATGGGGCTATGTTTGGGTTTTGTGCAGAACACAGAGTTGATAATGCAGAGATGTTTCTGTTATTGCTGAGCAGAGCTTACACAGAGTCAAGGCCTTTGCTGCTTTCCATACTGCCACGCTGGCAAGGAAGTTGGGGATGCATGGGAGACTGGGAGGAGACACAGCTGGGACAGGTGACCCAAACTGACCAAAGGGACATTCCATACCATATGGCATCATGCTCAGTATATAAGGTGGGAGGAAGAAGGAGGAAGGGGGGACATCTGGAGTGATGGCGTCTGTCTTCCCAAGGAACCGTTACGCGTGATGGGCCCTGCTCTCCTGGAGATGGCTAAACACCTCCTGTCTGTGGGAAGCAGTGAATTAATTCCTTGTTTTGCTATGCTTGTGTGTGCAGCTTTTGCTTTCTCTATTAAACTGTCTTTATCTCAACCCATGAGTTTTTGTAGCTCTTACCCTTTTGATTCGCTCCCCCATCCCGTTGGTGGGGGAGTGAGTGAGAGGCTGTGTGGTTCTTGGTTCCTGGCTGGGGTTAAATCACGACAATAACTCTTTTAAATACATGGAATGTATTTCACGTGTAAATTTCAATACAGTTGTCCCAATCTTGAAAAGCAGCATTCTCAAAATGTTATCGATATGTAGTCAGCATTTTATACATATTAAATAAAAAAAAGGCACTCGGAATAAAATCTAGACAATTATAAATTAGATTTAGATGAAAAAAAATGTTCTGTCCTTACAATACTTCACAAGTTATATGTTTCTCACTAAAATAAATTCCCCTAAATCTTTCTAGAACACTGCAAAATTCTCCCCAATGGGATGTTCAATGAATCAGGGGTCTAATGGTGTCGTGGTTTAATGTGGTTTATTTATTACAAATAAATAAATGAGGTTAAAACTTTTCACTTTTAATAAATGAAAGTAATGAAATCTTGACAGAGCTCCTGATGGTGTGGTATTTGAGGTCTAGCATTTTATTTGTTTTCCTCAATAAATCATTTGAATTTTATGCAATTTATTTCCTTTTAGTATAAACCCAGAATACATCTGTTTGGCTAAGCTTCTGGGTCTCTTCTGTTATTAATCTTCAAACCAAATGCAATTTTTCTTATCATAAGCACCCTGCTTCCTTTTCTGGATCTCTGAGATATCTAAACATTTCTCTTTGTGTACAAATAGCAAACTAGCAGATAAGTATTGGTGTACATCCCATATCTTTTACACACCAAAAAGTTTTCCAAATTTCACCTTCAAAGGTTGGGGCCTTTTTTCTCCTGTGCCATTTATGTCTATATCTATCTACAATTTGGACTGAGTCTTTCTCTCAATGCTGAAAGAATACATGCCTATTTCACAGGAAGGAAAAAAAAACCCAATGGTATGCACTACGAATCAAGGCAGATCACAAAGGAATGTATAGTACGTGCCGCTCAGGCTCTACTAGCCAGAAACCTGTCCATGACGTAAAGTCCGTGATCTTAATCATATAAGGAAAGGAAAAGCATTATAATTTCAAAGACCTCAGGGGAAACTTAATGCTAACTCACAACACATTTTCATCCAGAGTAGTCTTCAACGCAATCTGCATTACCATTGAGCAAATAATTAACAAATGCTTTGACCTGTAAAATTTTTTACAAGACAGCATCCTCAGATAAAGTCTGAAACCAGGAGTTCTGAGACAAAGAAGGAGATGTCCACAATTTTAACTACTCTCAGGTTCCTGGGATCCAAAGATGCTGGAAATAAAATAAGATCCTGAAGCCCTGTAACTAGTACAAATATAAAATTATGTTCCTCCCAATGTACTCCATTTCTGGCCCAGAAGCTAAAAACTTGGCCTAGTGATAAGATTTTTACATACACATATGAATGTCAGAGACCAGAGGAAAAGTTGTCTGGCTCGAAATAACCAGCTGGGACAACAGCGGGGAACAGGTCGAGCTCTGCGTAGGTGAAGGCGGCAACTGCTCTCCCCCAGCCCCTCAAGCCTTAGCAGGGAACTGCAGGTCTGCACTGGAACGGCCTCAGTGACCACAGGGCTCTGATGTGAGCCCTGAGGTGGTGGTGGTTGACCATGTGGCCTTGCTGCAAGCCCCGAGATGATGCCGAAGCTCCTGACTCTGCCTAAAGCACAGCACAGGTGTGAACTCACACTGGGACAGGCCCTGGCTGAGGAGAACGCAAAAAAGGACAGTGAGATATGCACCATGTGGTGCACCCCACTGCTTTGGAATGGAAGCTGATGAGACCACGCTGGATCCATGGATGGTGACTATCTACCTCTCTTTCTCATCCATTTCTCTTTTTCTCTCTTCTTTTCACCTTTGCAACGTGTTAAGTTACAAGCTGCACTGAGCACTGTCCCCTTAATGACTCGCTAAGTGCTGTGATCAGTGCCAGGCTAAGGCTTTATTCTCTCACGAGGTCTGCTGAGTTGAAGTTTGCCTGGAATGTTTGAATGCTGTGAAGTTTACTGATTTCCCTTTTGCCAAGTGTCTTATTCCACACGGGTGATCCAAAGTTCGTAAGTAAAAATTATTTCTTCTTGAACCTCCTGAGAATTTTTTTCTCCCATGCACTGCCCAGAGTAATTCAAAATAACTTTCCCCTCAACCCACCCACTTTTTCATGCATTTAGAACTTCTGTAAGAAAAGGGCCAGATGAGAAAAACAGGTATCTAGTTTTCATACCCTTTCCATCAACAATTTCTACATTTGATCTTCTTATTCTGTTTCTTAATCACTAGATACTGTGAGTTCCAGCACACCCAAATGTGAAAAGCAAGAAAATTCCAGGAAAAACAAGGGTTATTTCAGGATCTTTTTTTTTCACATTTACAGATGCCTGGATGGCCAAGACAGTTAAGTAGTCAAAGAAACACAGCATTGTGAAATCACCAAGTGTGCTTGTTGTGTTATGAAAGTAAATATGGAAGAGTAAAAGACATCCAGGAAATGAACATGACTGCTAGTAGTATATAAACTAAGATTGCATTCAGGGATTAACCTACCTCTGCTTTTATTAACACAACTACTATTAACAAAACTATAACATAAATCCCTTCAATTAATAGGGAGTCAACTAAAATAAATAATACACTGATGATATGCATAAAAAATGAACTGTTCCTTCCTTACTTTTAAAGGAATAACTGTGTTAAGGTGTCACAAACTGTAATGCAGCACAGCTGATAAAACTCAACATCACCCTTAGCAAATTTCTGAGGATAACAAGAATTCTTAGTAAACAATTAACTGCAGGTAGTGAAATATATAGAAAGTTTTGCTCTTTAATAGAATTAATATTTATAAAATATACTACTGTTTTTTCATTTCTGAAGCAGCAATCAGGAAACTGATTTTGTGTACATGCAAGACTCTCTTCACATCCATTGCATAATTTAGAAACAAGCAAAGTAATGATGAGCTTAAATGTCACCACTGAGAGAAGGTACAGTAAGGAGAGTGGCATTTAGACTTTTTGGAGAATATAGAACTCCATGTCATAATATCTACAGTAAATCCGACCAAAGTTTTCAGCCAAAGTTTTGATTCAAACACCATACAGAGATTGCAGAATCAGTTCTATACCAATTTATTGATTTGCTGGCAGGTGGACCCATAAAGGGCCAAACATCTTCCCACAAGCACTACTGTTATGCAACAAGCAGAAGCATTAGATACTGAAGATCCATCTACAAAGCTTCTATACAGGTCTGTTCCCCACTAATAAACTATGAAGTGCACAGAAGAAAGTGAGATTAAGTTTGCAAATATTTACGTGAAGTTTGTAAACTTGTTAGTGATGAAAAACAGTTGTTTCCAAAATTTGAGGGCATAAGAATTTTTTCATTTTCTTAGAAGACACAGCACACTGTACACTCAAAAATGAGTGCTTCTTTATGATAAACACTGTAGTACTTACTATTCTATGGGTATTCCCTTAAATCAGGAATACAAAATCAGTTCTCAATTTTAAATACACGTATCCGTTCCCATGAGAAAATGGCCCAAAACTTTCTGTCTGGATCTATTACTTAAAATGTCAAGAAAAAGACAAGTGTTGCAAGTTCTCATCAGTTTACCTGACTTCCTCTACAAAAGGAGCCAATGGTTGTTCTACAAGTCATGCATACTGTCAATAGCCATATGTGATAGTGCCTTGCAAGCTGCTCTTTTGATTCCTCAGACCTCTTCCTAGGCCTTTGCCTATTCTTTTTTTTTTTTTTTTTTTTTGGCTGATCCTGAATTTAATTCAGTCTTCTAGGTTTCACTCCAAGAACTATCAATTCATCTAAGTAACTTGGTCTCTGCCAGGTCTTGCAGTAGGTAACTGCCGGGGGCAAATGCATGGAAACAGAGCCTTCAACACCTTACTATTTACTTCTGAACACACGCACACAGTCGGTGCTGTGCTAAGCAAAATGGGTTTCTCTTACAGAGAAATCAACAAGCGCAACATTTACCGATGCACTGACATTCCCCAACTGTCTCCCAGAAGGGAACCGCTGCACAGGGAACTTGCAGTCTTGTTGGTTGTTCAAGGAAATGTACAGAAAGGTCCTCTGTCATTTTGCCAGTATTCAGTATTTCATGCTCTGAACATCTGCCAATTCTAACAGTGCTTAGGCATAGAATCTTCTAATAATGGCCTTTGTTACTCTGAAAAGAAAAATCTAATGCTTTCTTAAATCTTAGCCTTCTCAGCTTAGCCCTTTGGCTTCAAGGAGGCAGTAAACAGTAAAACTGAGTGATACATAATGCATAACCTGAGTAAGAAATAACATAAGTATTTTCCCAACTTGTAATGAGTATTATGCATATCATACAGCACTTTTGAAACCTAACATTCCTAGGTCTTAATACATGTGGGATATGGGAGAGGCAAGCTAATTATTAGACTAACAAGCTGCTGTGAAATAACCCCAGCAAGGAGAATACCACCACACAGCCACTTGATCACTCTGACCACAGAAGGATGAAGGAAGAGTAAAAGCAAGAAATCTTGGGGATCAAGATAAAAACTGTTTAATATGTGAAGCAGAAGTTTAAGAAGAGAGAAACAACAAAACTAAACAAGTGATGCAAAGCTAATCACTCATCACTTCCTGTGGGCAGACTGCTGGCCTGTCAGTTCCTGGCCAAAGAGGGACTAAACACCTTTTTATCTCTTTGTCTTGATGAGCATGACCCTATATGACATACCTCAGAGGTTAGTTTGGGTCATCTGACCAGTGGTGTGCCCTCTCAATGTCTTGCACACCCCCAATCTAATTAACTGTGGGGACAGAGTAAGAAAGAGAGAAGGCCTTGTTGCCATTCAGCAATAACCAAAAACATCAGTGCTATCTCTACTGTTTACGTCACAAATCTAAAACACAGCACCATACCAACTACTGTGAAGAAAGTTAATTCTACCTCAGCCAGGCTGGGTAGACAAGAGATTTCTGAAAAAACACACCCAGATGTGGATGGAGAAAATTATGTCTTGTATCTCTGCACTCATACTACTGCATTCAACTTCACAACAGAACAAGTTCCCAATATATGACCATTTTCCCTTACTAGTAACACTTTGTATTTCCCAGTTTGATTTGTGATATTCTCTTATAAATTATATTGGTTTCATAGAGCAGACATGACTTTTCTAGTCCTTTAATGTTACGTCCAAACTCTGAGTTTGATTTGACCAAAGTACTTTTTTATTTCAATGTTCTAGGCCAAGAGATCTTCCTGCCCAATATAGTGAAGATATTCCATCTGCAAAAGTCTCCTTACATTCATTCAACCACAAATAAGGTTTAAGCATCCATTTTGGTCAGTAACTGTGATCTCAAAAGAGTAACAGTTTCCTACCAATCTGTACCCAGGGCCATGTGAACACAATGCAATTCTACCTACACATGCCCATTCAACCTAATAGCAGGAGTCTACTACCAGCTCAAGACAAACAAGATTTTGCCTCTGACATTTCAGAAGAGGTTGCTAGATAAGCGATACAGAATTTCAAATCCTGTTAGTAATTTAAATCTATTTTAAACAACAATTAGCAGGTAGCTAGCCACAGAATAAGCCGGATATCAAAAAAACACCTAGGGAATAGATGTACAAATAAAGGAAGACACTGTACAAGAGGCATAATTTTTAAGGTTTAAGCAGAAAAGGAATCATGCACTTTTCACTTGGATTCGTATGGTCATCGCAATGAATTTAAACTAGATACAAGGCCTGTACAACCCAAATTAATTTTATTAAGCAATTTTCCAAACATCTATATTCCAGTTACAATACACCAGATGAAAATCGGGTGCTGAATCCTTCAATGTATCAACTACATGGTAACATGTCTGTCAACTCTCTTGTTAGTTGAAGTGTGTCTATTAATCTGTGTTTGGATCAATTCCAATTTTCTAATCTTCTGGACAGTTTTCACAGAGACTCCATATTTCATAAAAAGTACCTCCCACAACACAAACTTTCTTCTGTCTTCCCATATGTTGCATTTTCCTTCAAGCTAACTCTGGTGCCCAACGTTAACATGCTTCTTTCATGGACCAGTCACACAACGAATGAATTATTCTGTATCTACAGAGATGAAAAGCACCTGATTTACTCTTGTGAGAAGTAATTCCCTTGTTCAGTAAGATACTTGTTAAGGAAAATAGAAAAAAAAAGTGTATTATTTTAAAGGTTTCCTTTATACTATTTTTAAATGATTTTACAAGGCCAGCATCAATGCCTCTGTAGTAAGTAAAAGCAGAGAATAAAATCAGGTTAATACACATCCTATAGCACACACAGGGTAATGATACATTAACAATGGTAAGAACTCTGTGCATGATTAACCAGTTGAGTGCAGATCACTCTTTTTTGTGGTACTTAAGATTTCATTACCAAGGTGGGTCAACTATAACTGACTCATTATGCTAAGCATAAAGTATGGATGTTCAAGCAGGTTACTCTAGCTGTAAGATTTTCTTTTGGGTTTTTTGAATGGAATACTGGATTTTAAAGATCACTTTGTTGTTAGGAATGCAGACTAGTCCACTATGACTATAGATCACCAAGAGCACAGTACTGCTGGTCTTCATAATTAGTTTGGCTGCCGTAAGACAGATTTGCTTCACATTATCTCTGTCACCACTGAATTAATGGCACCAATACCTCTTATGATTAAGCAATTGATGATTAATGCCATATTCACCTAGGAACCCAGAGTCACAGACATATTAGTTTATGGAAAAGGAATAGCAGATATGTTTTGAAAATGGACTGACGGCCACTAAAATTATGTTTTGCCACGAATTTTTATTGCAAGGGTCATACAGATAAAACCTAGTGGGCACACAGCCTTACAGGATAACAGGAATGTTGCCTTCTGCTCCCTTTACAGTGGGTGGAGAGACAGGAAATTCTGTAGCACAGTCAAGCCCATCCAAATCCTCATTGCCACAGAGGATGCTCTCTCTCCTTCCACTGCAGGAAAGAGCAGAATAGTTGACACACACCACATCCAAACATCTAGCATTAGAGAGGAGCAATCCTGGCCTCAGGGTTTTGCTTTTCTCTTTATTTAACTTTGGATTAGAATTCTTGCTTGATTGTTTCACAGCTAATGAGTTTACCATAGTGGATGAAGTTGCCCAAGAAAAGGTTATGTAATTTTTTACACAATGCTTAAAGGTGGAAGAAAATGGAGGCTGAACTATTTCTCTGAACAGGCACATCTTATTAAGAAAGAGATGGAGAAAACCTCCCCCTACAACAGTAATACATTGAAAAGTCATTAAATGTCACACTGTCAGCAAGTAAGTCAGAAAAGCCTACACCCTCTCTTTATACATGAGTACAAACATGGTCACCTCAGAGCATTGGTGTTTTTCTTTTTGTGACAGGGACTCAAAGTAATTATCTTGACCATGGCTGTAAAACATAGATAACTAAACCATTAAAGCCAAAAGGAAAAACATGTAGTTTGGAATGAATTAATAACTCAGACAAAAATACAAGCATATGCATTACTTGATAGGTAGTACAGTATGGGCAGCTCCTGGAAGGAATAAATACAAACATAATATAATCAACAGTGGTTTTGTTAGTGTATTTACAGCAAAGGGAGTGCATTTTCATCATAATCTACATCAGAGTCAGAAGGGCACCTGATTTACCACAGGTTAAAAAGACTAGTGCAAGATAAAGTACACTAAGCATTTTCAGAGTATAAGAATAACTAGAGTAAATGGAAACATTAAAAGATATGCTCAGACAAGACTTAAAAAAGCTGGTTTTCTTCTCAGACAAGTTAAGCAAACTTGACTAAATTATGAAACTTTGAGATTTTTTCAAGGAACAACTGTTATCTATATCACTGAATGACTGTCCTGTATTAAACACACCTTCTAGTCACATCAAGTAATGAAAATAACTAGCGAATAATTTCTTAGAAAAACAAAATAATATCTTTACTCATCCAAAAATATTTAAATATATCAAAGATTAGATCAAATTCTCGCCAACACTCATAGGTTCAGGGAAAGGTTCTCCAGTGGCAGTTTGAAGGAGAAAAACACATACTTTTTGAAAGGACAATGTACATTTCTCAAAGAAGTAATGATCCTTTTCTACCACTAAACTTCTCTACCACAGAATATTGTATTTAACTAAAACACTAAGAGACAAATGTTCAAAGTTTTAAAGATTTTTTTTCATGACATGTTCTTTCTAGTCAAGGAAATCATCATAAGTTAGAAAATGTCTCTTCTGCTCTCTCAGAGCAGTTCACTACTGACAGCGGTCTGTCATTCCCATGATCTTCCACTTTTGTTTCAGTCAAATGAACAAAACACCCAACTGCCATCTCAGCTGTTTTAGTCTCCACCAGCGGGGTCCTTTCTGAGTATTTCAGTCATTTCTGCAACACTGCTGTCTCTCCTACTTAAAAACAAGTCATGTTTCCTCCTTGGAAGACGAAGTGATATTTTCATATAGACAAATTTACAATTAGTCCTTAATCAGAAGACAGTCAGCAGAATTATGACAAGAAAAATTATAGTGGAAGTCATTGTGCATGACTCAACACCCAAGAGGTAGACATCTAGCCTTCATTTCACCTTTGGTTCACAGAAAAGCAGCAGCATCTCCAAGGGTGAATCATTCTACCTTGCTTAGATACCTCCTTTGTAAGGAAATGAATCCCCTTTGACAACATCTTTCAGGTATGACTGAGACCAATCCCATTGAAGATGCATTAGAAAGTGACCACTGTTGTACAGCACACAACTGAGTACAAATTTGTCATTTACAAATGGGTGTTAATTACTAATTAGCTGTACAGCTACTGCTCTTTGTGTGTGTGTGTGTATACATATATATATATATATACATATATACATATATATATATACACAGAGAGAGAGAGAGGGAGAGATGTGTGCACACATGTCTATGCAGCTATTCATATGTATTGTGAATATATACATAAGAAAATATATACATAAGTGAAATGTATTGGGAACATGACAGAAATCCACCCTATTGTTTCAGTTTGATTTGTCAGCTATTATTATGTTAATTAATAAAGTATTCTGGAAAAAAATACTAAGTCTCAATCTAATGGCATAATATAGTCATGTCAGTCATTTCTCATAACTTAAGATCCTGCTTTTACAGCATTGGGGTTTTTTTTTCTTTTGTTTTGTTTTGGGGGTGGGTTTTTTTTGCTTTGTTTCCACTTCTTTGTCTTTCCTTTTTTATTATTTTATGACAGTAGAGTCCTGGAAGGGTTTGCACAGTATTTCAGAAATATTTCATATTCAGCAATGGCAGTTATGACATGACATTTCCTACCTTGACAACATAAATTCAGGCTTTATCATTTTCAAGTGATCCCAAGGGTCTCACAAATCTGACATGTTCAGTACCCTAATGAAAGCTAGACCTTCTATCTGATCCAAATAGCCACAAGTAAGGATTACATCCTTTAACACAACCTTATCAGCCACATGTATATTCAAGCCCCTGGGAGAAACTGTTGCCATAACATGAACCTAAGAGACATAAAAGATTAAGGTACAAAAAGAGGGACAAAAAGAAGAAACGTCTGTGCACAGAAGTTGTGAATTATTTCCTGTTGCATACATATAACCTGCAACATGGTACACATTCTGGGGCTGATCAAAAATAGAACATGGGACTCTGTTCAATTCTTAATAAGCAAATAAATGACAATACAATTACATGCTTCTCAATAACTGTCTTCTCAATAAAAAAGAAAAATGTTCATAGTATTCATTCTTCTCCAGTTTGTTTTCTATATCCCATGCTGTTTGCTTTTCAGAGAAGAATGAAAAGCAAACACGGAACAAAAAGAATAAAGTATCAAGGCAAATTAGGACACCATACAAACAAAGCAGCAAAGCAAAATCAAATTAACAACAACATACTGTAAAAAGAAGCATTTGGAGAACATTCTTACACAAAATTAGAGTATCATTTAGGTTCTGTCAGCTATTCAGTAACAATGTGAGGGTCTTTTAAGAAAATAATTAAGAAGAGATTTAATAATGTCCATCACATTTTACTGTGTTCTGACCTAGGGTGAAATTTATACCATTTTTGAAATTTTACAGCACTTATCTCACAATTTGAGTTTTGGTTCATCAAACACAAAAATATTTTCCAGATTATTAAACCAATTTACTAAAAAACTGTGTAGAGGTTCTAATTCCACTTGTCAATACTTTACTGCATTTAAAGAAAAAGAGACACAGCTAAAATGTAGCATCTAGATTATGACAGCATCTAACATATACCATGTAATTTCTAAATCAATCAGAAGAGGGTTCTTAGCACAAAATATAAAGTTCAAAACATACAGACATGCTATAAACTACACAAAAAAAAACCCAAAATCCACTTTAGAAATGTAGAAGAGCTTCTAATAGCACAGACTGATTTAAGATTTGATCATATGTTGCTTCATCTTATTTATTTATTTTGGCTTTGAACTATACACGTTATTTTCACCTCCATCTGCCACAAACCAGTACTTGTTTCAGTTTTAATTTGTATCATTCTCCATTTCCTTCATGACATTACGGTTTCTTTCTCCACTAAGAATGAATGGTCTCTTACAAGACCAGCATTTCCAGTAGTTATTGGGAACTTGACACACCTTACAGGAGTGTAGTGAGGTATGCTTCATCTTCTCACTACATTTAAAAGGAGAAAATTATTTTATGGAAAACCTTAGAGTGCACATTGTTATAAACTGGCCGTTTTGCAAGGACATTAAGGAAGAAACATGCCAAATGACATCACTGGTGAAGGAAATATTGTTAACTAGAGCAGGAAACAAAGGGATATGAGTCAAAGGAACAAAAAATACCTGTTGGCAGTACTTCTAGATATACATCTTATACTTCATACAAGTCAGTAAAAACCAAAGCATTATTGATAATTCTTTGAACTCCATATGAAGAGAATAGAGCATAATCTGATTAAGGGATTTATGTAAATTTATTTTATTCTAACTGCAAAATGAAATTCTGAATTCCGGCTAGATCAATTTAAGTAATGCCACTGAATTCTGTAGATCCAGAAACATTTCCAGATATAGTTCAGATACCCTCATCAACTTCATTGTTAAACCCGGCAACATTTGTTATGTGACAAGACTGTCTTAAACTTTATTTAATAAAGTCAGCAGAACCAATCCTGTCATTACTTGACATGTATCTTACAAAATCTCTGCAAGTAGCATAATTAAAATCACATAGATGCTGCTATTTTAGAAAACAGTATTTTTTTAATATTTCCACAATCAAAAATTTCATTTCACATTACTTCAGTTTTCAGGCATTATCTCTATTTTACCGAGAAAACTATGCTGAGTTACTTAGGCAATAAAAATTGTGGAGTCTTGAAATTCTTTGAACTTAAGCAGTTCAACTTTTTCTACAGTATTTGACAAACACCCTTCATATTTTTGAGATCACTGATCATTTTCATCATCTAGACTGGAAATACATGATTTTCCCTAAGTCTTAAGGCTTAGGCTCAAAATTCCTACTGGATGCTACCGCATTGTAAAACTGGAATTATCTTTGAAATCATCATAGACATTAAAAAGCCACTTTACAAGGAGTTCCAAATTCCAAGCTTCCATACTGTAGACACTGATGACTTTTTTCCCTCTCAAGTCAAACTAAGATTAAGATAAACCAATGTGATGTGTATTTTCACTCAACTTCAAAAATGTAGCTGTCCACTACAAAATGTAAAAACAAGAGACAACTCCTCAGCAGATGAATTAGACTTATGCTTCATAAGATGTCCAGAGGGATCACAATTTCCATATAGCAGAAAGCTTAGCAGAAGAAACTCTGACTGCAACACAAACAGTGATGACTGATCATGTACTTGACAGTGCTCCTTTTTGTCACCCATCAACTAAGTCCAAGTGCTGAAACCACAGTACTTCCCACAACCCCAAGCAAAACATAGAGTTGACAGGAGTTAAACATGGGAATTCATATGTGTGCTGGAATTCAAATGCTCTGTTTTACATGGGAGTAAGATAAACCACATATTCTCACTCGCAGAAACTGTGCAGGTAACACCAGAAGACACTAAATGGTGACTGCAAAATGAAAATACCAGGAGATTCTGGGCCCACTTCTGAGCCAAGACTTTCTATACAATCTGTGATTTGTGGTGTCTTTTGCTGAAGAGTTTCTGATGACTTTTGAGAATCCGTACGGGCATCTCTAGTGCAGGACTGCTAGTACTATGTCATTCCCTTCCAACGCAAAATGTCAGCAATCATAAACCTCATTCCTCTCCTTTTTCTCTGTTCTACAGAAATAAAATTTCCATGATTCATTTAGCCCTTTGTATTGTGGACTTTATCATAGTAACCAAGATCTAATACTTGGCTTTGTAAACTGAGATTTTGCTCAGAGAAATAAATTCTGAAAATCCACAAAAGTCAGACAGACCCAAGCTATTGAATTATCAACCAGGCTCTAGTTGCCCATAAAGGACAACTGTGTAGTTTAAACCACACATTAGTTGTGCTGACTTAAATGTTCGTAGAACAAACAAGTGTATATGTCTAACTTCCTCAAAAGAAGGAAAATAATATGTAGATTCTAATTTTTCTTGTTTTTAAAAACAATGCCACTTCCTTTCACTGTGACAATGGCTGATCATTTGAATTTCTAAACCTTCCCTACATTAATGTTCTAACTAAAATTCTGCCTGCTCACTGACAGTGTCACTTACAGGGCAAAACTTTCCACCTGCTGAGGAAATTCATGCTGCACCCAGCAGTAAGCAGAACTGACACAAGGAACATCATATTGAGATTCCACAACACAATCAAGTTTCAATTCCATCCATTCCTTTTGTGCCTTGGGTTATAATCTGTGATTCTCATAGCAAATGCAAACCAGACATTTACAAATCACAAACAGAAAGGCCAAGCCATTTATTGCAACTTGATTTATGGTATCCCATTATTTCACTTATGGAATTTCAGCATAATCAGGAAACTTCTATAAAACAGCAGAGACCGCTCAAGTGTATGTAGTGAAACACATGCAAAAGAACTTCATAATTCCAATCCAATAGGTCGTTTATCATATTTATTAATTGTTTTAGATTCTCAGAGTCTGTTTTCCTCTTCCGGTGTTTTCATGCTTGCCTTTAAGAATGTGGTAGTTTCCTGAAGCTCAACAAAATTACTCAAATGCTTGATTTTTAGTGCACACATATTTGTGTTTTAGTCTTGTCTTTTCATACACCATGAAATGCATGGCATATGATGAAACATTCTAATAATGATGAAGCCCTGAAGCAGCAGGCTTTTGTATCTGAATCTTCATACTGTGAATTGTTCACCAGGGAATTCATTTTAACTGTACCAGAAATGTTTCTTCTGTGGGAACAGATGCCTTCAATGGCTAAACTCTCTATGTGCTATCTCAGACTGTGAGATTCCTACTGTGTACAGGGTGCTAACCATGTTAAAATTCTGGCAACACAAGAGGAAGACATTTACATTATATACCTTAAGAGGTACAAAGACAGCTAAAAATTCTTAGGCAACTAAATCGATCATAACAAATAAAGCTAGCAGATAGTGTTTCCTCGGTTAACAGTGCTGGCTTATTTCTTTCTCAGCCCATTGACTGACTGCATGGTTATAAATAGATCCAACTTACATTATGCCTGTACTTCTTGCAGTACTCTTAATTTGATTTTCCAGTGTTTGATTCTTAAAAGCTTATTTTTTAGGCTTAATATTAAAGATGATAAGTGAAGAAGTGAAGAGGAAGAGAACTAAGTTGCTCCTCTCCTTTGCTAAAACACCGTGAAGCAAAAGGAAAAAATTATTTGTTGATTATTCTTTTGTGTCCAGCTTACTGTACTAACCCTTCACAGGTATCAACTAAGAGGCAATTTGCTGTAGTGGTTCAGTGTTTGATACCTCAGGACATGATGGAAATAACAAAGGCAGTAGATAATTGACAATGAAAAGACTAAGAAGGTCCAACAAGTTGTTCAATACCTAGATTCATTCTACATGCAATGAAACAAATGTTGCTCTTGAATTGATCAAAATTACACTTGGGTCAACAATAGACTATTACCATTTTGACTTGAGCAGCAGAAACTAGTTTACTTTTCTCAAAATTGAAACATTCTTCCTTTTGTGAAATTAGAATTAATTCTTTTTTTCTTATTTTTTCTTTTTCTTCCCTGAACACAGCTGGATAGAACTCAGATCATGCACACCTAGAGTTAAAGAAAGCTGAAATGTCTCTTCTGTAATACGTACATTCACATCTATGCATTGGTTTTGTACTTGGCTCGTGTGAACAGAGGAGGACAAACACAAAGGATATTCTACTGTGTATAGAGAGGAAGAAAAGGAGAAATACAACTTTCAAGATTTTTACTGCAGTTTCTTTCTCTGACTTCTAGCATATTTGGTTATGATCTTTTGAAAAATTGATCAAGCCTTATAAACAGAACATAAGTACTTTAGCTGCGTATAACTTTCTGCAATTTGGAGATAGCAATTATATTATGTAGATCTTCACATCCAGGTTTCCTGTCCTTATGCTGCCATTATTTTTCAATTTTTATTGAAGATAACTTTTTTCAATTGAGTTCAAAAGGAGTTCACAGAAGTGAGAAATTTAGAGCAGCTCATGGATGGTTTCCAGACATTTTACTACAAAACCATTCTGCTAGTAATTGTTACAAAGATTTTTTTCCTTCACTTCGGCACTCTGGAATAGAATCAAGCTGAATTCTTAAATGATTAACTTACTCCCCCTCACAAGAAATCATTAATTCGCTAAATAACTTTAATTAATGTTCGGAACTTACATTCAATCCAATTCAACACAAACAAATCTTTATCACTTCAACACATTCTCAGTTTTAAGCACCTCTGTCTATCTTAACTAAGTTAACATAATTTAAGCAAATCCAAACCTGGCATGACAAGAAGCAACATGGCTGAGGTACATCAAATGCTAAGAAGTCTTCAGTGTTCTTACATTCAAAGCTTCAACTCAAATAGCACTTTTTCCTCAGTAATGATAAGGACAAAAACCAATACTTAATCTATAATGATTAAAAGTTTTCTGGGCACAAAAAAGCAAAGCAAGAAAGCAAGGTCCTCAAGCAATCCTGTTTGCTTTAATCTTTTTTTCTCCATCCTTCCACAGCTTTAATGTACAGTTTCTTATTCTTTCTTCTTACCAACTTTCAGATTCATTTGACCTGGAATATACTGCTCTATATAAAAAGTCCTGTGAGCAATGCTTACAGTGTTCAGTCTTGCTAAAACAATGACAATTCTTAAAAATAAAAAATGAACTCCCATAATGGCTCACCTGCTGTAGATTTCCACCAATTCAACTTAGGGTTTTGAAACCAGGTGTAGTTACTACTTTGAAAGTCTCTGCTTTATGATTATGACAGAAAAAAAGTAGTTCAAGTTATTAAAATTTCAACTTTCCTTTAACATGATATGGTGAAATTCCACATTCATTGCTATTTTTAGCCTCTTCTAAAAGCACACAAGTAATTCTGGAAGCATTTCAGTTGACAACTCGGTAGTTTGATGAACTCTGGTAAATTAGATGTGCCAAACCCTATTCTGTGCAACTGAGCACAAGTGCTGTGGCTAGCATGCAAAACATTCAAAACCTTTCTACTGCAGAACAGAGAGGCCTTATCTATACTAGTTATCAGGAACTGCCACTGAACTATGCTATAAAACCTAAAACATAAGCTGGAAATTCAGCTCTTCTGTTCTAGGGACCTGCAGGTACTGCAACAACCTCTTGATAAAGCCATGCTTGCATTTAAAGGTTTTGTAATATCATATATGTAAGTAATTACTATATGGGAATATATAGCAATTAATATAACTACCAAGATATTAACATAATTATGCCAACATAAAACATTTAATAACCTGAAAGTTGCATTTTATACCAGTACTTCTGTGAACTTAATTTCAACCTCGACTGAGTTTTTTTCTTACTTCTCCTCACACCTGTTTTACATTTGAGGCAATTTACTGAAATCAAAGGGAAAAAACCCAATTTGAAATACATCATTAATAAAGCAAAAGGCATGAATCATTTGGAAAACAAACAGTAGCCTGATGAAAATGATGACATCCTGAAGGGGTATGTTTGTATTTGACATCACTTACTATTGTGGTAACACAGATGAAGAGCTAACTATCTTTTTAACCACAGATAAAGGCAAATAGTAACTCTGGCACCATAAAGTCATATATAATAGATATGAAATTAATTCTAGCTGCTAACAAATTCTCTAAGAATACTGGGAAATTGGATTGATCTCTCTAGATTCTTTATTATGCATTTCAGGTACCATCTATTCCAGAAGTATATGCATGTGATATAACAGAAGAGTGAACAGAGATAGGGAAGGATTCTTTATCCTAATTAATTGCAGTACATCATCAGTCAGTTCACTAGTCTCTATTAATCTACATCCTCCTAATGTTTGACACAGTTTTCCATGGAGCAACCTACACGGCAGCTAAATAAAAGGGCTTTTAAAAAAACTCACGGCTAATAAGTCCCCTTTTCTGACAAAAAGTATTGAACATGTTACATTTATTTAATTTTATTTGAAGGTATGCTTATCTTTCCTATAAACCGTAATTGTTTAATCATTTCTCTAAGGGTATTCTAACATAGGATAGAAGGCTATGGTGGCCTTGTTTTGGTTTCTGCTAGGGTTTCCAGGGCACTATTTTTGTTGCTGACAAAAGTCTTGACAGTGATTCTACAGTAAAATGGACTTTCATATCCTTGCTGACCATACTGAGTACTGTTTCTATTTCTGTCCCAGTGAGACAAAAGCAGTGAAGAAAGTAAAGGCACAACATTTACCTCCATCTCCAGCTAACACATCTCTGGATCACAACAACCAGTTCCTCTAAGCTATCCAGCTACTAACATAGCTAGAGTAGAATAACAACCATTGTTTGTAACATATTTTTCCTAGAAATTTGCTGTATATTAATGAGAAAAACCATGTGCCCCAAGGCATGCTATTTTTTTCCAACAGTACTTACTGGTCTAATAAAAATATTCATTTGCATTAATATATGAAGTAAACTGAATTCCTCAGGCTGTTTAAATGTGAAATAGACAATATTTCACAGAACATTTAGCTCACAAATTTTCCCCTGACATTATCAGCTCGGTCAAGCTAAAGCACTTCCGTATTTCTGTATGTTCTACTTGGCACATGTAGTCTCTTCACAATGAAAACTGATGATTTGTTCCAGCTTCCTCTCACCAGTTCACATTTGAAGCCTCATTTGAGCATTGTAAATAGCATACTGACCCTAACTCCTGGCACATAAGACCATTACAAACTCAGTGTACATATGACAAATTCAGTCAAATACAGACTGAAGGTCATAAACTTTTCTTTTGCCTATTCACTTAGAGAACTCAACCATTTTATCCTACCTTTGTATGACTGCTGGATTGCAATTAACAATGTCTTTCCAGCAATAAGTAAACATACAGTGACTTGAGTATCTGGAAATGGAGATATTGTCTGTACTGACAAAAAATATGGAGCAACTTAGGGCAATTAACACTAAATTTTGCAAAATTGAAAAGAACAGTTCAATATAAATGTTCTCGGAGATAATGACCACATTGTTTTCATGGAATCATAGAATTTTAGGGGTTGAAATGGACCTTACAGATCATCTAGTCCCAACCCCTCTTGCCGTGGGCAGAGACACCTCCCACTAGACTAGGATGCTCAAGGCCTCATCCAGCCTGGCTTTGAACACTGCCAGGGTTGGGGCAGCCACCACTTCCCTGGACAAATTCAAACCTAAACTTCCCCTCCTTCAGTTTGAACCCATTACCCCTTGTCCTATCACTGTAGTTCTAACAGAGTCTATCTCCAACTCCCCTGTAGCCCCTTCAGATATTGAAAAGCTGCTATGAGGTCTCCACACAATCTTCTCTTCTCCAGGCTGAACAGCCCCAATTTTCTAAGCCTGTCTTCATAGGGGAGATGCTCCAGTCCTCTTATCAACTTCGTGGCCTCCTCCAGACTTGCTCCAACAGTTCCATGTCCTTATGTTGAGGGCACCAGAACTGTATGCAGTATTCCAGGTGGGGTCTCACTAGAGCAGAGTAGAGGGGGAGAATCACCTCTTTTGACCTGCTGGCCACACTCCTTTTGATGCAGCCCAGGATTCAATTGGCTTCCTGGGCTGCTAGCGCACGCTGTCAGCTCATCATGAGTTTCTCGTCCACTGTCACTCCTAAGTCTTTCTCCTCATTGCTGGTTGAGGTCCATTCTTAAAACAAGTTTAACTTTACCTTTTGATTTAGATATATGAAGCAGAATTTCATCAACAACAGTCTTGTTTGCAGCAGGTACATGATTATAAAAGTCATGTCACACACAGAATTGAAAAGCCTGTCCCTTTATGATACACCATTTTGCTAAATTAGCATACAATTTAATGCAAGAAAATTCTAGATTAAAGTTCATCACATAGGCTCACCTCTGCATTATCCATTCTTCTATCACACTAAAATGCTTTCAACATGTGGTACAGCTAGATTCTGCAGTCGTAAACCATATTAAAACATACAATAACGAAAAGTCTGTTCTGAGGCCTATGTGTGAAGGAGAAAGACCTTTCAGATTAGAAAAAAAACAGTGGAGGAATATAGTACAGAAGAGACCATAGGAGCCAGTAGGGTCAGACCCTGACAACAGGACAACAGCTGCTGGATCCAAAGTACACTGAACATCTATTCTGTGTACCTCTGTGGACTATGGCACTGCCAACAACCCTACAGCAAGGACCTACTTCGTGCCTTGGGTGGGTGATCAAAATACACATTGTAGCCTGTTACAGGAAAAGAACACAAAAGACCAAAAACAAGCAGCTGGGAAATGCAAGGCAGACTTCACACCTAGAGGCTGGCAGTGAAGAAAGCAAGCTATTAGTTTAATTTCTCTCACTTGTTGCTATCTTACCTCTAAAAAGCAGGCCACAGACTTTTATAAAGATGAAAAGATGCTTGCATTTTACATATGTAAATGTAATATGGTAATGTACAACACACAAAAAAAAGTTTTTTTGCCTTTTTTTTCCAAAACCTATACTTCCGTGGTTAGCATTATATCTAAGATTTCTTCATGCAGGATTGCTTAGATTTGGATGTAAATATGTACATTGTAGCTGCACTTTTTTATTTTATTTTCTTAACTGGAATTCAAGTTTAACTTAGCCAAATACAGTGTAGGGCACTGAAATAAAAAGAAGAAAAACAAGTTCTCTTTTCCTATCAGCTACCAGTGTACAGCTCCACAGACTCATGCTAGAGACATGGCAAACCTGGGTAATGGCATACAGAGAAGCAAGGAATGTATTGAGGCAGAGTTTGTCAGCCTTGCTCTCACTTTAAGAAAACCCTTCTCATTTGATTGTAACAACAAGTGAAATATAGCACTTGAAATTTATCTGGGAGCTATGAATCCAAGGTTATGGAGGTCCCACCTCTAGGTCACTGAAAGCAATGCAAGCTGAGATTGAACATCAATGTCAAAAATATAACAAATGTATATCTGAGGACCATCAAAGTCCTGAGTGTTAACTGGATTTTTTTCATAATTCTTTTATAAAATGCAATAATTTTAACAAGTCTAATAATTTGTATATAATATGAATCTGCTTTCAGGTTGATTTACTACTGTTGAAAGAAAAGGAGTGCAAAAGCATCACCTCTTAATTTTTTCAGATACTTGATAAAGTGATTGAGTGATAAGAAGGATTATAAATAATGAACTAATATTATTTCAGGAATGTTCACAGATTATGAATTAAAACCAGTCTTACAAAAATGTCATAACAACTTTGTTCAGCTTGGTTTATGCCTCAATACTCTAAGTGTCTGCTGAACTTTAAGGGATGGTATAATGCTTAATTATACACTCCACTCTCATAACCTACAGATGTATTGACAAATTAATCAAGACACTAATACTATGGCATTTAATACTGGATAATGATTTAACTTCATAGTTCTATATAAGGCTGAATGCACTACGGGAATCAGACATGTCTCTCATAGAATCCTGTGGTATATTAATCAAATAAATGGGGAAAAATTACCTTTTTCTTACAAAACCCAAGATGTTGTACTAAACTTCACAGGCAATTCCTTTCTCCCAAAACCAATAGTTTCAAGGAGCAGAGGTTCTTTTATAAAACACAGTACCTTATAATACATTGACAACATTCTTTAGGTTTCCATGTGTAGGAATATGATGTATCTAAGAACACTTGCACCCAGTACCCATAAACCTAAGAAACTTTTTGATTCATGTTTCTAATTTCTTATTTAAGTGACACACTGCAAAAATGTAGGTTGGCTAAAACACTTCCTGAGGGCAATATATTGAAAATAACATCCTGTTCCATATGGACGCTAGACATTACACCAAAGTGAAGTTTTTCGAATCTTAAATTTAGGAACAGACGATTGACATTGGCAGTTTTGATCATCTAGCTCAGGCATCTCTCAGTCTCAATCAATTTTGCACAATCTATTTGGTACAAGAAGGTCAAGCATACATATATGCTATGCATCCTTACAGGACACATGACATGCAGTAATTTTTCAAACCTCACAGTCAACCATGATCCAAGGTCTCTGAAATCCTTCAGTTCCAATATACAGCTCTGGGATTTTGTTTTGGGGTTTTTTGCTGTGTTGATGAGGTTTTGTTTTTTAAACAGGATTCCTGACAACAGACTATGGCCTGAACAATAGAGGAAATTAAAAGAAAATTACAACAATGGCTAACAATGTAATTTTGGGCACGAACCTTTCTGAACCACAGAATGGTATTTAGCAATGGGAGAGGCAGAGAAGCCAGGTATTTGACTGAGTTTATCACTAAAAATTTACTGTAGCCTACCAAGTATCTGAGAGGCCACCACAGCTAACCTTTTCGGTAAGGATTAAAAAGGAAAAGAATCCTCTCCCAAAACCAATGCTATGATTCATCACATAAACAAGCAGTCTGGCTTTCACGCAGTGTGGAGTCCAGAACTGTGTACTGGCCAGATCAGGTTATAGGATAAAAGGCTGAAAGATCTTGCCTGAGCTACACAGTATAAATTCCAGCAACTGCAAACAGTCACAGCATG
The DNA here is from genome assembly GCF_000695815.1 of Acanthisitta chloris. Taxonomy (NCBI): domain Eukaryota; kingdom Metazoa; phylum Chordata; class Aves; order Passeriformes; family Acanthisittidae; genus Acanthisitta; species Acanthisitta chloris. The sequence continues at coordinate 223,184 of NW_008660167.1, forward strand.
TAATTTTCTCTGTAAATGTATCAAGCTTCATTGTATGAGTAATCAAACTCCTTGTCTTCATTACTTCTATTGGCATGACTTTTTGAAACATCACAATCTGCAATTTGCAAAAACAATGAGAAAAACAGTGACAATGGCAAGAAATTAATTCATATAACGAATTTCTCTAATATTAAAAATGCATGGAAAATAAGCTATGAAACAAATAACTGAATCATGAATATTCATCATTTGGAATGAGTAACTTTTGAAAGGAGTGAATACAGTTAATCACCTCAAAGGCTTTTTTTAAAAAATGGTGTTTCCAATAGACTTTTTATTGTTCCTACCCTGTAATAATTTTTTATCTTCACAGGTGATACTGTGAGACTATCTGCAAAAAAAGTCATTCTGTTTTAAGGTGTTTCACTCTTACAAATAAAGACTGGAGATTCAATCTAAGTTAACCAGCACAAGCATCTCAGAAAGATTTACATGAACATGTGAACCATAAACGCATACATTAGTACAACCACCAGGTAAAACCAAACTATATAGGAAGTATGGCCATTTTCTAAATTAATTGTCTCTAAGTTAAGGTGAAGCTTTGCATATTCCTTGATTTCCAGTGTCGGTCTTAGCCCTTCCTGTCTGCAGTCCTCCTCAATTAGAGCAGTTCAGTCCTTGACACACTTCCTAAGAAACAGCACAGTCACAGGTGGGACCAGCCATGCCTTCTGCACACTTTTGCTATGCTACACCTGGGAGGACAGACTGGGAAAAGACATTCCACACAATTTAAAAATTTTTTAAAAATCTAAAAGAAAGGAACAACAGCTGCTCACTTAAAGTTATTAATAACTTTATTTCACATTTTCTAAATAAAACTGTTCAGTTTCCCCACAGATAAAACTATGTGAATGGCATACATTTCAAATACTTCAGCAGATGCACACAGAGGGGCACCCTGAAGCCCTAACTGCATCACTCCATCCCCACTAGCCACAAAATACTTCCCAGAACCCTATAGTTCACTAGTTCACTAAGACCTAAAATAAAGCCCCAATAACACAGCTGATCCTATTCAATATTAACCTGATCTTCTGATAAAAAAGGTTTGGATGAACCCTAAAAGCAGACCATGACATGTACACTCAGTGCAACCAGTCATTGGGTATGGGATCACTAGCTTCTCCCTAACAGCATTGAGCAATCTGCTTATCTTTCTTTACAAAATGTCTCATTCCTTATTAAGTCATAAGACTTTAAAGAATCACACACAATTCTTGACTTTCATATTCACTGGAAGATTGTGCTAAACTCATAGGAGCAAAACATACAATTTTAACCAGGAAAAGAATGTTGCGACTTCAAATAACTGTCTCAGAAATAATTCCAACCATAGTGTGAGCAAAGAACATGAGTATTCCGTCAAGAGTGATGGAGGTGAGAGTAAGACTTAATTCACCAGGTGAATTCACCAAGTATACTGACATCAGTACAGTTGTTAATACCACTCTGCAGCTAAATTAAGCACAGTATTTTGCTTTTGCAGTGTAAGAATTATTAACAGATAAAGCAAACAGGCTAGAGATGCTCCAAGTATTACAGGGTTCCAGAACATGAGAATTAGAGTTGTGTCCTTTCTCCCATAAATGCACAATATCATAACCCAGAATTGATGCAATACCATACACCAGATACACAGCAGATTTGACATCAGTCATAGTCATTTGAAGAGCTTACAGTTCAACCATATCTTTGAAGGAAAAAGATATATAAAAATCTGAACTTTAAAACGTTGTGATGCCATTGTAACATTTCACTTAAGAAAGATCTATCGCACGCATGCCAACCTCCCTGCTCCCCCCACCCAAGATTACAGGTTTTGTTTACATTCTTCACTTTGCAAGACTAACATTTGGTTGCAATTTTGCAAGTTGTCAAACGTATAGCCTCATTACAAAAAAAGATACCTAATTAGCTTATGCAAGGTTTAATTTCGATAGGAGCTTAATTAAAAATCTATGATGCATCAGACTGGTTCATACTTTGAACATATTTTAGTCAGCTAAGTCATATTACATAAATGATCTTTAAAGACAACCACTTTTTAGAAGTGACTGTCTTCAGGACTGATGCAAGGAAAGACATGTCTAAGCTATCTTCCAGCAGATTTCACAGATGGCTCACAAGCCTGTCATAAGGCATAGAAAGAAGAAAGTTGCTTATTTCTTTATAGAGATGCAAATGCTAAAACCAATCTGGATTTAAGGCTAAAAGCTGTTTATTTATCAATAACTCTTCTAAACCTTAATCTTGCTAACTAATACTTCTTACATCAAAGAGAATTACTAAAACTGAAAATGAATAGGCTGCAAGGAAATATGTATATTTCATGTCGATGAGATGCAAAGTATTGCCTCAGAAAAACATGGCATATGTGCTTTATAAGTGGAACCTTTTATGCAATTTTCTATGCAGTTTATAGCAAAGGCTAGTTGGCTAGTACAGAAGAACATATGAAAGCACCACTGAGAAGTCACAGGATACACTGGTTATACCATGTCAGGAAAAAATGCAAGATTTTTCGAAAGGTAACTATGTGATATTGTGCCCTAATCACTAGGCTGTGAAGAGTATTACAACAGACTACAAATGTATATGCTTATTTTCCAAAGCCTACCACACTCATCATAATAGACTC
>NW_008660167.1:225902-230212 GCF_000695815.1 Acanthisitta chloris
TTTATTTCAGAATTTGCTTCTTCATAATGGAAAATAGCAAAAGGAAATAAGGTCTAATGGATGATACTGGTGTTTTTTGTATAGCTTTCACATGGATCAACCCTTTTTTAAGCCTTCCAACGGCATTGTGAAAAAAAAACAAATAAAGAAAAAAACATTAAAAAATCAGGATACATTTTCTTCCCTACAGCTTCTAAAGACTCGACTAACCTGGCTGCAAGCATCTGGCACCAAGCAAGTGGCATATGTAAGTTGTTTACAGACTTTGTGTAGCTCAGAAATAGAAAGCCTAGGGCTCTTGTCAAGAAGTTTCAATTCACTCTAAAACACTTCTTCTAAGACATCACTCTCTGAGAATTCTTGTTTTTTTTGGTCAGCAATGTTCTTTGAACAATTATAGCATCCCTGGTGAGCCCAGCAGAAGGAAATCCAGGGACAGTGCTCGAGAAACATTAGAAAGCATCAGCCTATAGTCTGGTCTTGCTTTGGTGTATTAATCATTTTTCTAATCTCAGACAGCTTTTTTTTTTGGTGTGTCTAATGTCTAATGTATTATAGAAGCTCCAATACAAGATGCCTTTACAACAAAAAGCATGCCTTTTAACTTTTCAGTCTCCCAGACAGTTGCTTAATTATGCACTCCACTCTCATAACCTACAGATGTATTGACAAATTAATCAAGACACTAATACTATGGCATTTAATACTGGATAATGATTTAACTTCATAGTTCTATATAAGGCTGAATGCAGTATGGAAGTCATACATGTCTTTCAGAGATTCTTGTGATATCTTAAACAAATAAATGGGGAAAAATCACCTTTTTGTTACAAAACCCACAATGTTGTACTAAACTTTACAGGCAATTCCAACACCCCACCATACTGTTTAGAGCTCTCAAACCAGAAACAGAGAATTTGTCCTGGATGGTTCTTTTCCACACAGATGCATTACCCTCCCTTTTAATATGTGATGCAGCAATTTATTATTACTGTCTCCATGGCTGATATAATTATAGGCAAATGCATCTAATAAGTAGTGTCTTCTTCCCTGCTCAGATCTTTCCTCCCACACTATGACAAGTCCTTTTTTTTTCTTTCTCTGTTTCACCAATTGTATTGTTTTCATTAACCCAATACATATTTCTGATTGTGAAATACATAGGAATTTTATTTATGTAGGTAAGTTCGGGGAAGCTCAGTAATAAATTAGCAATATTTTAAACAAACCCCAAACAACAAAGCAAACCTAGTACTATGAGTGTTTTGAGAATCAACCACCATTAAATTGGAAAGTCTGACATTTCTATCATTGTTATTACACCTGAAGAAGACATTTTTAGCTTTAATTCATTGTAATCTACTTGCTGTTAACTATGGCAAACATCACAAAATAATTTATTTCCTCTAGTGGTGTCATCACTGGACAGCTGCTGTAGTTATTCCCACAGTGGCATATGATTGAAACCATTTATGTTCCTTCACACATAAAGTAGCATCATAAGATGTCAGCTTCAATATGTACTGCAGTACTATCTCTAATGACTCATATCTTTCATGTATGTTCCAGTAGCTTGTTAATTTTTAAAAATCTGTCTTTAAATAGGTATCTTGAGATTAATTTCAGGAGATTTTTTAGGTATCGCTCAGGACTTATTGCTAATTTGGGCAATAGTAAGGTTAGTCACTGATATTCTATCATCACCTTTCATTATCTTGACATTTTTCAACATGATACATACATACGCACCTACGTATACAGACGAATCTGCAAAATGACATGGAATTGTCTGTACAACCAGAAAACAAGGATTCTTCACATTAATGACATCAGTTTTGGAAGGCATTAAAATCTCTGTCTAACATAAGTCTACATGATGTTGTGTTTTATTCACTTCTTCAACATATATGTTACTTTGAAAGTAACAGAGATCACCAAGTTAAGTACGGTTTAATGTGTTGGATAGCTAGAACCCCTAAAGCATTTCTGTTATTATCTAGCTTCCAGTTATTTATTTTCTTCACCTTCAATTTTCCAGTGGAAAGACAGTCTCCTTCTCTACTGATAAATAATTACAATAGAAGTAAATACTGACAGATATTACCTTTTTATATTAATTTCATGACAACCACATATAAATACTTCAGTAGCAATGTTGTGATTTTTTATTCTAATTACACGAGACTGTCATTTTTCCTCCTCAGACCAGTAGGAGGAGAGATGTCCTGGGCAAATAATATATGCTGTACAAAGGCAAAACAAGTCCAGCAGAAAAATTCTATCTGGAGGGCACACAAACTGAAGTAACCAAATAGAAGTTCTGATATTGCCACTGAAGAACTATACTAAAATTCTCTTTGAAAACAACAGGAGAACAAATTCAGAAGCACAGGGAACAACGCTAGTCCTAACTGACTCTTATCATGGAACCTATTCCCTTCATTAGAGCTTTTGGAAAAGATTTTGAGGTAACACAGAAGAGATAATATTGTGACATGGCTTGATGGAGCAGAGCAGTCTGCTTTGAAAGCACAGCATCTGCTCTTTGCCTGCTGTCGTGATTTAACCCTGACCAGCAACCAAGGCCCACACAGCCACTCATTCACTCCCCCACCAGCAGGCTGGGATAAAGACAATTTAATATATAAAGCAAGAGACACACACAAGCAAAGCAAAACAAGGAATTAATTCACTGCTTCCCATGGGCAGGTAGGTGTTTAGTCATCTCCAGGAGAGCAGGGCCCCATCATGCATAATGGTTACTTGTGAAGACAAGCACCACCACTCTAAATGTCACTCCACTTCCTCCTTCTTTCTCCCACTTTATATACTGAACATGATGTCATATGGTATAGAATATCCCTTGGCTCAGTTTGGGTCACATGTCCCAGCTGTGTTTCCTCCTAATCTCCCATTCACCCCCAACTTCCTTGCCAGCATTGGAGTATGGAAAGCAGAAAAGGCCTTGGCTCTGAGTAAGCTCTGCTCAACAATAACAAAAACATCTCTATTATCACTCTGTTTTCAGCACAAATCCAAAATATAGTCCCATACTAGCCACCATGAAGAAAATAAACTCTACTCCAGCCAAAACCAGCACACCTGGAAACATGGGCTCTCCATCCCAGTTTGGCTATTACAGGCTAAACAGAAGGAATGAAGGAGCACTGTCATTTTACCAGATTTGAAATGCATTACTTCTCCTATTATTCTGCAGTCTCTTCATCCTTTTTCATTAACCTGCCTCCCTTTTCCATTCCTCTGCCCTTTTGTTTTGTTGGGGTTTCTTTGTTTAAAAGAAACAGAGGTTGACATTGTGTCTTCCATGTGAAGAATAGGAGGTCAGGACCACAGGAACAAGTGACCAGAACTGAACATTCATTCCATTGATCATAAAAGCTTGTCAGGTGTTGGAGTAGTTTACAAAACTGTGTGTTGCTCCTAGATTTCTAGACTAAAGTTACCAGTGAGAGTTAGAAGCAATAACAGGGACTGCATATTCTCTTTAATGAATGTATCTCTTCCATTACTTTTTCTCTTCTAGATATGGGTACGTAGCCAGAAACAACAGGTACTCCATATCTCAACCAACTTCTTCAAATGTGTGGCCAAAATCTTCAACACCACTTGGGAGATATGGAGTTTCCATTATTAAACTAATTGAAGTCAGAGTTAGGTATGTGGGTAATTTCCCAGGAAAAAGTAGTATATTGAAAAATATAGTTCTCAAGAAATTCTGAAGCAGTCATGAAGAATGCAAACCTCAACCAAACAGCCAGGTTTGTAATATGTTTCAGTTTGCAAAACCAACTAATATAAATCCCTTCTTCATAAATCATCACACAAGTATATTCCTAAATATCCCATTTCTTCCACAGGTTTATTACAACTAAAGGTAATTAAGCCTGACTGAGCATTTCAGATTCAAACCGAATGAACTGCTTCTCATTCTTCTCTATTTTTAACAAAAAACCCTCATTGATTTTGGATGGTAGCAGTCAACGTATCTGTAGGCTATCCCTGTGTTCACAAGCTCTACTCTGCCTTTGCTTTGGGTCAAGCATGACAAATTTCCAGCCAGATAACACTTGTCACATCTTGAGGCCATCCAGACAGTAATCATGTCAGCTGCTCTCAGAAGCAACATCTGCCACTGCGACAAACAAGAGCTCTTGATGCACACAATCTCTTGCTGAGCTCCCAGCTCATTAGGATCTCCTAACTGCTATCTCTTACACAGAAAAAACACACCTATCATTGAACAAGCAAAGTGCCTCACTCCCTGCTAGAGCCTGGAACAGAGCGTTTCC
>NW_008660167.1:230227-234844 GCF_000695815.1 Acanthisitta chloris
AGCCCCTTCACTTACAGCAGGGTCTTGTCAGAGTGCCTATCAGTATTACCTGGTAAGAAGAAAGTTCCTCAGTAGTGAAGTTTTCACACACACACACTGCTAAAACCTCAAGTGCAATGGTGCCTGCTTCAAACACGAGCATGGAGCCTGCACTGAGCTGAGCACAGTGCTCTCTCTGCAAAGCCTCTAGCGCTCCACAGCTCCCGTTCCTTTGGGCACCTCATCTAGGAAGATATATTGGAGCTACAGCATCAGGCTAACATTCACTGCAAACTAATGTTTTTTCAAAGCCCCCAAACTTATCTAACTGCTTAAGTTTATACACTTGGCAGGATCATACAGGAACATTTAAGTCTCTGTTCTTATTTACTCATTCAGAGGTATCTGTCCCCATCTTGCCTTAAGGTTAGAAACTTCTCTAGTACAGAAAAGGAACCAGACAAACTTAGTACTTAAAAAGAACAAAGACTTTCACATTTAGCATGCTTGATATGAAATTACTTCCCTCTTAAAAGAAATAGTGTGTTAGGAAGAGGTGAGATTTCACTCAGGGAAAACTTCAAAAGCAGTAGCTTTTATAGGATTAACATCTAAAAGACTGTAACAGTCTAATTTCCTTTTAAAAAGTCCTGTGCATACATCACCTTAGAATCACAATATAAGCAAATGGTCTTTCTTTGAAGGAAAAAAAGAATTCATGTCTTTCTACATTTTGACAAAATTATTTGAAAAAGTACTTGGAACAAAATTGAGCAGCTTTACCTGGCTAAAAAAAATTAACAAGCTCAGTATATTCAGGGATTTGAGTTGGTTGAACTTCAAAACATGAGACAAGTACTACTGATATCTTGGGATAAAATCTGCAATAGATATTACTGGATGCCAGAAGATAAATGAGAGCCTACCAATAGGGGGAAAATACCTGAGATAAGTTTTGCAGAGAGAAATATTATGTCTTGTTTTCTGGAAGTGGTGTTTTCTGTAACACGCCACTTAATCCACTTCTCCTGTAGGAACTAGATCCCTTCGGCTATGCTTCATTCTTACGCAGAGAGAAAGGGTTACCACATGGCTCAAGGAGTTTCATTCCAGAGATCTGCTTTCCATTTCTTGCTGCAACAGAAACTTCCTATGTGATCTTCAGCAGAACCCATTTTATCTCTTCCCAATAAGGCAGTAGCTGTGAACTATAACTTAGGGTAAGTGTACTACAAATAGGATTGACAAAGTACTGTTAAATGAACAAAAAAATAGATGCAGCAGTCAAAATAGTTCTTTGCAGATTTACACACACTGTTAAATGAGCCCAAATATCTGCAAATTTAACATTCGCTCAACAAATGGGAAGGACTGTATTTATACATTTATGGAATAACAGCTGGATGAACTTGCAGCAATTTTGTCTACATGGGAAAATCAAAGCAAGAAAAAAGAGAGAAGTCCACAATCTAAAACTGTGTTAAATGAATGTTATGACTTCAGATGTGAGTCATTTGTTTAACTTCCGAGTTTTGTTGTCTTTTTTACAGAGCATTAAATACTCAAATTTTTTTTATTCAAATAAAAGTATCATAGCTCAAGATACAGCCTTATTAGCATATTCTGTTTCTTTTTCTACTACGTGTATTATTTTTTTAATACACATCAGAAGTTGGCTTTTGAACAACAAAACCAGTATTTCATAAAGCACTTCTCAACCACTAAGCTCCACTGGACTGAAGGAACCATGAAAGCATCAGAAATTAATGAGCAAACTCCCAGAGGCAAGATAAAATAACTGAGTATTGAAATGAGTTTCTTGTGGCATATCACAGAGTACACAGTATAGATGTAAACACAGAAATTTCACTTTTTTTCGGGTACTGTATGCATATTATATATGCACAATCTTCACCTCGTAGGGTTTAACACATTTCATCTCATCCTAGGGAGCTGGTTTTAATGAAAGGAAGAAATGGATTATATGCACAAAAAATGCACTCTGACGTATATAAAGATTAAAGACCCTCAGCCAACATATGGCAACATTTTATTAGAGTTTCAGATTACAGACTTGTGAGAAATTGCTTGCTTCTTAACATCTTTCTTACTGCATTTTACAATAAAAGAGAAAAATAAATACTTTGAAAAATCATCATGATAGAATATCCTAAGCACAATTATTTCAACTCTAGAAATATCTCGTTATATGTGAGGATGAGCGTCAGCAAATGTAAAAGCACAAAATGCCTGGTGTCCTTCATTAGAAAAGATACTATTATTTACAGTCACTTGATCTTTCCCACAAGAATTCATAATTTTTATTTTTCTTCTTATAAACAAATGAGATTAACACACAATTATGATTAAGATTTGGTTGATCAATCTGAAAATAAATACATTTTTGAGAATTCTCTTCCTTTGAAAAACACTAGGCTTCAGTAGCTAGAAAAGGGGCAAGAACACCTTTGGGAATGAGTTGTTACTAATAACAATGTCATATCAATGCCAACTTTAGACATTACATTCTTTTAGCTAAATCTTATTATAAATTTCCAACTGTTCAATACAGTTAGCAGATAAAAAGACTAGTTTGAGAAGCACCAGGAAACCAGTGCCAGCATCAGCATTTGCCACATGCTGTGATGAATGTGAGGCTTGCAAGGTCCCTGAGGGTGTCTCAGCAAGCTTCTGACCACAGTTGGGCAGGGGTGAAGGGTGGAGCAGGCAGCAGGTCTCACAAGGATTGTGCAAGAAGAAGGAAAGCCTTTAGCTACATTCAACCTCCAGCTGACTGTCATAAGTAAAACACACAATGAAGGGTGGTAGGGGTAGACTAGATATGAGTGGATTAAGTGTGTTAGGTTTAGCTTGGGCATAAGGAAGAAATTTTTTATGATGAGGGTAACGAGACACTGGAACACAGAAAATCTGTGGACGTCCCATCCCTGGGAGCGTTCAAGGCCAGTTTGGATAGGACTTTGAGCAAGGTGATCTAGTGCAAAGTATCCCTGCCATGACAGAGAGCAGTAGGACTAGATGGTCTTTAACGGTCTCTTCCAACCCAAATCATTCAAAGAATCACATTAAGATTGGAAAAGACCATCAAGGCCAACATTTTACAAAGAAAATAAAGAGAAAAAATGGTTTTCATTAGTAATCCAATAATCTACTATTAAAATACCATCAGATATTCATTAACAGCACAAGGTAGGAATTTGTTCAAAAAGTTACTTAGCCAACACTATCTTTGATTTTACAGCATATTTTTATATACTTTTAATAAGATCAATGGGCAAATTCAGTATGTTGAAACTCTCATTTAGTATTCAGTTATTAGTTTGGTGCAACTACTCAGGAGTAACAGCAGGCATTATATGCTATTGATATTGTAATTGGGAACTGCAGAATTAGTCTGGTAAGAATCAAATTTAGAATTATAAAGCCACAATAGAATTCTGTACTACACTGCAATAACATCACAGTTCCTCACAAATAGCTACAGAGATTGGTGTAAATTGAAAACAGTATAGTCTAAGAAGGCACATTTAGAAAACAATGACTACTTTGTAATTGTATTTAAAAAGACAAACTATTTAGAAATCAGATATGGAATACAAGGATGTTTTCTTAAGACTTCTCACCTCTAATTGTCCAAATTAGTCTCTTTACTGCTCTAATATTTTTATTTCCTAGTATTCTGAAAGATTTCATAAAATCTTAATGAATCACAGACTCAGGTTGGAAAGGACCACAGTGCATCATCTGATCCAACCTCCCTACTCAAGCAGGGTTATCTGAGAGCACATGGCACAGAATTTTGTTCAGATGATTCTTGAGGGAGACTCCATGACTTCACTGGGCAATCTGTTCCAGTGCATGGTCACTCGCACATTAAAGAAGCTCTTCCTCATATTCAGGTGGAACTTCCTGTGCATCTGTTTCTGCCCTAAGATATCTTCCAGTGAACTCAGTAAGAGGCACCACATTCAACTCCTTTGTAACTGAGCTCTGTTCAGTTCATTATCTAACTTCACTAAAGATTTTCTAGAAACAAGGAAATACTCAGCTATGAGCATCTGTGGCCTTATATAGACACAAAATGAGCACGATGGCTTTTTCTAATCTTAGTGTGGGACATCACAGTGTATCAAAAAGCCTTTAATACTTTGAGGACACAGGAGATTAACGGTAAAAATCGAGCCTGGCTATAATCTTAACAATACCAACTAAATAATTTCCAGAATCTCAAACTGATTTGGAGACAAGACTGCTTCATGTGCTCCTTTTACAAACAACCATATTACATTTCCAGAATCTCAAATTGATTTGGAGACAAGACTGCTTTGTGTGCTCCTTTTACAAACAACCATATTACTGTCATGTCCGTGCATCTCAATTATGTAGCTAATTAATTGTAATTAATTCATTCATTGTAATTATCTGTAATTGTAAAAGCAATTAAATCCCCTGAAGTTTCTCACTCCTTAGTTGCCACATAACATGGTTCTGTTAGATTCTTTTCCCTTGGCAGTTTGATGATCAGATCACCATAACAGCTTTATGGAAACAAGCTGAGGAGAGCTACTGACTGTACTTATAAGGGACATTGTAACATCCTCAAAATTCACTTTTCTT
>NW_008660168.1:0-7764 GCF_000695815.1 Acanthisitta chloris
CCCCCGCGGGGGTAGCTGAGGAGCGCTCGAAGGAGGCTCTAAAGACTCTTTCAGGTAGCTCCGCAAACAGTTCAGTGTTCGGGTCCCGTGCAGAACCGCTGGGAAATAAGCAAACAGTAATCTTGAGACGAATGAAGGCAGTGACAAATAATAACAGTTGTAAGGTAGTTTATCGGCGCTGCTACTCCTTTTTTACCTTGCTGAAGAAGTAATCCCCCCCAAACATTTAATTATTATGTACAGCAACTGGTTTGTAATTTGGTAAAATGAGAAACGCTGCATTTTGTTTACAAGTGCCAGATTCTAGGATGTGGCTTTTTTTTTTGGCCTGTGAGATGGATTTGATAACAGCAGATGTGAAAATCTTAAATTTAAATAGCCTCGTGCTCCAAGTGCTGTTATCAGTGTGGAATTTATGAAAAAGAACAAAACCAGTGATCAATGATTTTGGGTACTTTTAAAAGTTTATTAAGTGTAAGGGCTGTTGGTTTTATTCGAAGTATTTTTGAATATCACAGAAGTCTAAAGAAATATTTGAGTTGATATGAAGGGGTTCTTGTTGTTTTGAATATCATGTAAAGAAAAAGCATAAAACGGAATCAAAAAGTCTTAATGGGATTTTCGTCTGGTTACATTCTGCTGTACCTATAGTGTTTCTCCAGAGTAGAATTGGCATCTCATTGTGCAAAAAAATCACAGTGGCATATGACTTTTTATTTCCTGGGGCTAAGAAGTAGAAGTCCAAAATAATAGATGTGTTATCAGGTTTTAACTATATCCTAAGAGAAAGGTAATCATCTGGGTGTGCTCATAACCATCTGCACCACTGTGAGAACAAGCATTTGTCATGGTGTTTGGGTGTCCTGTGTGCTTTGAAAAGTTAAGGAAAGATGTTATTAAACCTCGTAATTCCTCCTTGTCCTGTGGATTTATACTTCAGGAATGGTTGAAACTAAACAATGTGACTTAAAGACCTAATTTTCTTTGTAGTTATTCAGTGTGTTTGTTACTGTTAGTCCCTAGAAACAGGAGGTTGGTTCACATTTAATGTTTGTATGTTTGGTGTCAGTGGGGGTTGACAAACTTGAGTGAGTCTGATGGACTTGCGGATCTGTGTGGTGAAAACCTCTGAAACACATAACAGCCTCTGATATGGATCTGGTTCCTGTTGTCTGGTCAGGTCCCCTCTTGGAGGGAAGCAAACCTACTGACTTAGTTCTAAAACAGCCTGTTTGATCATCAGTAAGATGGCACTTGGTTCTGAAAGTTGTGCTGTCTTACTGCACTCAAAGTAATGATGGAGATAATAAGTCTCAGCCTCAGTTTTACTCTGTATGTTGCACAGCACTGGGATGCTCTGGGAGGGCTCTGATTTACAGCTGTGGACAAAGGGTAAACTCTCCATACCTGTGCATCTGAACTGCTCTGGGGCTTTGACAAGAAGCACTGTTAATGTCCTATAAAGAGATGTCAGGACTGTGGTTGTTGAATCTGGTTCCTCTTATCAGAAGTGTTTGTGCATGGTTCCCATCTTCCCTGCTCCATCTCTCTCTTGCTTGGAGGATCCTCTTAACGTAAGACCTCTGAGAAGAGCATGTTGGGCTGGGTGTATGTGTAACTTCTCCCTGTTGTAAAACCATAATACCTATAGGAAATAACTTCCCAAATCAAGAGATCTGGTTCAGCCAGGAGCCTAAGAAAATCAGAATGGTATTTGTTGGAAAACTGGTAAGTCTTTGAAGAACTAGAGGAAATGTCTTCATGCTTGACTTAAAGCATGGTGTGCTTTTGCTGAACTGGTGAGCATTTCAGCCACTGATTTCCCTAGCCCACATTCAGTGCAGATTGTAGGGCTTTTATTCTTCCTTTTTGTAGACCAGTGAATGGTTTGAGCCACAGTGATACGAAAGACCTGACTTTTTTCAGTGAGTTGTCAAGAGATCTGGAACAAAGCATCGCACATGGCTCAGGACAAAATGTGAGAGAACTATGGATAAAGCATTCTTGTTCAAGGAGATCCAGCTATGGAGTAAATTTCCAGAAAGTAGCAGGAAGAACTGAATCCTGAATTGTTTAGCAATCTGCATTTTCTTTTCTAATATGTCTTCCAGTGGAGGAGTAACTAAACCTGTCCTGACAAGCTGCTACTTACTGCTGCAATGACAAATCCAAAGGAATAATGCAGTCTGGTGCTGCAATATTACCAGGCCTTCAAGACTAGGTTCAGGTGGCCTGAATTCTGCCGAAGCCCCTTTTCTCAATCAATGGAGAAATCTAGGTGGTTTTGAAGAGCAATTCAGAGAATTTACGTAAGCCACTGAATGGGGAGCTGCCTGAAAGCCAGCTAATAAGAAATAGGAGGCAGAAGGATTTATGTGGAATTTAGGCCATCTGAATATGGCCCTAAGATGCGACTTAGTACTACTAAGTAAGGTGTATTAACACTAAGAAGACTTGGCTTCAATTTCTATCCATTTCATCTGCTGCCGATTACTAAGCAAATTTACCATTTAAGCAGCTGTTTAAGGGTGGGAGCTTCCTGGCTGGTTCCCTGTTGGGAGTGACCCCCTGAGCCAGCACAGCCTTTGGGCAGCCTGTCTTGGGAGCAGGTGGTGGCTTTGAGAAGGCTCTTGGGGTTGTGGTGGGCAGTGAGCTGAGCACGGGGCAGCCGTGTGCCCTGTATTAACAGGAGCACAGCCAGTAGGTCAAGTGAAGCAATTATCCCATTCCACTCAGCACTCATTAGACCATGTCCAGGATACAGCATCCAGTTGTGCTCTCCCTGGGACAAGGGAAATGCTGATAAACTGGAGTGAGTTCAGTGGACAGCTGCCAAGATTGTCTTGAGTTGCGAGCTTTTGATTTGTGAGGAGGAGAGGAACTGTGCCTGTTGTTGAGCTTGGAGAAGATGAAGGCTTGGGGAGCTATTCCAGCACCTGTGTGGAGGTTTTCAAGAGAGTGAAGGCAAGTTCTTCACAGTGCTGCATGGTGGGAGGACAAGAGACAGCCGCTGTGAATTGAATCAGAGGTCAATGTGTCTGTATGACATTTTTCACCCTGAGGTCTGTCAGGTGGTGGGACTTGCTGCCCAGAAAGCTTGTGCAGACTCCTTCTAGGGAAGTTTTCAAAATCCAACTGGATAAAGCCCTGACAAAGCAGGTGTGATTTCACAGGTGACCCTGCTTTCAGCTGGAGGTTGAACCAGAGTCCCCCTGATGTCCTTTCCCACCTGAATTATCCCATGGCTCTATTTAGCTTCTGCCAGGGGAGCAGTTGCAGTGGAAGGTTCTAGGCTAGCTTGTTTGTGGTCTGGCCGTGCAGGTTTATGCACCAGACCTGGAGGAATATAGCAAGCACTCAAACCAATGTTAAGCAGCTCTCAAATGGAAGGACTTTATTTGTTTAATTATGCAGTTAGAGTTGGAAGAACCTGCTCTTCATCCTGAGGGCCTGGTCTACATCAGGGTTTGCCATGTAGTAAGGCCTGAGGGACTCTTGAATGATTCAGTACTCAGCTTCAAGATACAGTAAGAGCTAACAATTTTGAGTCTGCTGAAGGAAATCACCTGGACAAGGCGATATCTTAACCACACCTCCTGAATGGCTGTTCTGAAATACAGGACTGTGGAGGTCAGGATGGGGGAAATGGAACTCTGAAGGAAGCTCAAGTCTTACTCTGTATTACCTGCTAAGTTAATTAGATAAAAGTTGTTCAAAATTCAAAATGCTTTTAGAATTGGTGTGGTTCATAACTTGCAGGAGTCTTTTACTGATCCTTGGGAAGGAATTACTCACCCACGTGTCCTCTCATTCCCTAAGTGAGTCTGCAGCTCACGGGAAGTCAAGGTGCTGACTTAGTGTAATCCTGGAGGAGGAGGTGGCAATTTGTCACCACCTGTGCATTGGGATGTCATCTTTCCCTCCGTGGTCATGACTCTTGTTAATTACGAAGATGTGCTAGTTAATTACCGTATCTGAAATGGGACGAGCTGGCTTCTCAGTTCTGTGAGTTTCCTGAAAATCAGGGAAGATAAGGTTACTGAAGTTATTTGCTTACAATTTTCCACTCTTGACAGAGATCAGCAATAACAAGGTGTGAGCCTTCTTGCATTTCACTATAAAATTGGAAGTCTAGTGCTTTTTTTTTTTAAGAACTGTGTAAATATCCTTACCCAGACTGCTTGTATCTACTAGATGAAACCAGTATGAGACCTGCAAAGGGAAAACAGATAATAAAGATTAGAAGTGACTTGCTGAAGATGAAGCAGCAGAATCACAGCAGTACCTGCACTGCCATATCCAGTTCCCCATCTCTTTGCTGTGTTATGTTACTATCTGTGTAGAACATTTCATTCTCCTGTGATAAACTCATAAGGATACTGTGAACTGAAGGCTATGTACAAAAACCTTTTTCTGCATCTTTAGAGGAAACACTGCTGCCTTTCCCTTACTGCTCTCCAGGACAGGGTATGGAACCTGCCTCATGTTGTTCAGGTTGACCCATGAGACGTGTGAGAAACCTCTGCCATCCACAGGAGTGTTTTGCATGGGTGCTTTGCTTCTTGACCAGATGACATCAGAGCAATTAATGCAGTGTCACACATCAGTGTGCATGGTGACATAGGGTTTATTGGGTCAGACATACAGAATGATTTCTACCCACCAAAGTTTTAAGACCATGTGAGGAGACAGTCTGTGAAGCAGTGGAGTGTTGTCTGTGGTTGTTTCACCAAACCATTATTCAAATCAGTGTTTATGGGCTCATTCTGTGAGAACCTATGAAAAACAGAGAAAGTGGAGCATCTAAGGTTAGCTTTTAGAATTTAAATGTGTTTGTAACTTGTGTCTGATAAAGAGGTTGTTTGTAGTCAGTTTTAAGTATGTGGGTATGGAGAAAGGCAGAAGGGAACAGGAGAAGCAGGAGGTGACAGCTTTGCAGGAGAATTGAAGTGGTTATGCAGAGAGATTCATCTGCTTTTTTTGTCTGAAGGTTTTGTAAGGATTTATATGTTTGTGAGTGCATAAGAGGAGAGAGGTGAGGGAGCAGGCACAGAGGGGAGACAGCAGTCCCAGTAATGCTGGGGCAGGGAGTTTGATTGTCTGTGCAGCAAACTGGGTTCGGTCTGTTCCACAGCAGTACGTCCACAAACAACTTGTCAAGCCCTGGCAACAGAATGTTCCAGGCATTTTTAGCTGCAGTTTAATTGTCCTGATGAAGTATTGCTGTACTGTATTGTTCTAGGGAAACTGTGATAGAGAAAAGATTTTCCTAGTGGACAACTTGAAGATGACTAGAAAATATTTTTCCAATTCTGCAGTGCTGAAAAGTGTGTAGATTTTATTTCCCTTTGCTCTTTGAAGAGGGAAGGTGCTTATGGAGATTTTCATCTTGCAGTCTGCACAAATAGCTTAACCTAGTAACATCCAATACTTTCAAGAACAAGGTACAAATCCACTTCCTAATGGGTGTAGCAGGGCTGTGAACTAGTGTGTGTGTCTGAGCCACCAAGCCAAGGCTGCTGGTGGGTCTTGGAGGGTGATGTGAGGGTTTTTGATCAGGAATGCTAACTAAAATAGACACTAAAAAAAAAAAAAAGAAATCAGTCATTTGCCAATAAAATAAGTTTAGTTAAGGAAAACAGAAATCTTCTGCCCACATCTTGTGTTCTGGATTCAGAAATGCTCTTGTTGCCAGGTCTAGAGTGTGAAGGAACTGAGAGATCTGCTAACCTCTGCACATCTGGAGATGTGTAGACATCTAAGATAAGAGTCTTAGGAGTACAGTGGTTGAAATTATATATATTTTAATTACATCATTAGCTGAATATTTCATGATTCTTCTGGCAGTTTTTCTTAAAAGCAAGATATAATTCTCTTGAGGTTTGAAATGTTAGCAGCTCATGAAACAGATGAAATATTTTATTTATATTATTCTAGGAATATTTTAATAGTCTATTCTGGACTTCCAGCTTGTCAACTTGTATTAATTTAGAGTGAGCATCTGTATAATGCAGACAAAATAATATTCAGAAAATTCCTGCAAATGCTGTTGGTACTATGGCACCTTTCCTTTTAAAAAAGGTCAGTGTTCTTGAAACTTAGCAGGGAAGGCTCTACTCAGGCAGGTACTGCAGTTTTGGTCATGTTTAAGTAATCAGAGTCTAAGGATGTGTTTGTTTTCCCTGAATGGAGAAACAGGATTCCCTTCTACCAAAAACTCCATCTACCTACACAGTGTTTGTATACTGATTCTGAACTACTGACTTGAATTATGTCCTCTGACAACTTAAGTTACTTCCTCACCTTCATCCTATCCCTTCCATATCCGTGGGCACTGGATATTGTCCTCTGATTTGCAAAATGTGTGTTTGTAAGTTCTCTTATTAAGGGTGACACATAAGGCCTTGGAGCAGAGAACCACACTTCTTCACTGCTTCTTCACATAGAATTAAATGGCCTTTAATTCCATGAGGCTTTGTTTTGGGTTTGTTTGGTGTTATGTGCTTGTTATGCATGTTCATAACTGATCCTACCTTGCTTTGCCTACAAAGAGAGCAATAAAAAGAGAAAAAAGAATCTTTATTCCAGTGGGATAGAGGAGAGAGGTTGTCCTCATACTGTTACTTCTAAGCCTAGAAAATGGAATGATGACTCAATTGAGCAGGGTAGACTTCTTTGGCCATACTTACATAAATTCTAGTGCTGGGTTTTGAAGAAATGAGTAGCTTTCCCCCAAGCACTACAGATATGAAACCTAGATAAAGTAGCTCTTTAAGAAAACACTGAATTTGAAGTATTTTCTTTTTCCTTTGGCATTTTTTTTTGGTATAATAACATACTCTCCACTGTCTCTAGATTTTCAGAGCATCCAAGAGAAATAAAAACCTTAGCAAGCGGTTTGCAGTGAACAGTCTTTGTGTAAATTAACCTTTTGTGTGACTTCCCATCGGTCACCACCCACTTGTTGAGTGTAGAGAGTGCTGTCGGCCCATTAATACATGAAGGAATGAGGTTGGAGCATTAACAGCTGAAATCTGCTTCTGTGGTAGCCTTCCCCAGACTTCATTAAGTGCTTAATTTGGGTACCACTTTGCCACAGTTTCCAGGTGACATTCCGTTTGGCTGCTTGGTGTTTATAGTGTTATGTTTGTATCCAGAGGAAAGATTTGTTGAAGTGTCTATTTCTACTGTTTGTGTGTGCAGCATTCCTGGTGTCTAGTAAATCAGTTTGGTTTAGTTTGAGTCTTTTTGAAATCTAGAGTTATATAAGCCAAGTTATCTTTCAGCAGTAGGTTCTGAAGAATGGAGGAGAGAGGAAGTTTCTGGCCATTGCAGTACAATTGGGGTATATGTTCAAACACAACTAATCTTAAGCAAAGTATTTCTGTTAAACCAGCTTAGGAGTCAAGCGTAATCATCTGTAAACCTGGGTGTTTAGGAGGTGGGGTTTCACAGGCTGGAAGCAGTCTAGGAGACAGACAACTATGTTTTTTTGAGAATAGATTCTGGCAGAGGTAAGATTACTAAAGGTGAAAACTGCATCTTCCCAGAACTTTGGGGTGAATTTCATTTCTCTCTTTCTATTTGTGCTCAGGAAAGGCTCTACAAGTTAGTTTCTGCATTTATATAGTTGCTTAAGTACTGCTTTCGCTATGTCTTGCTTAGTTCTTGCAGAGAGGTTCAGTTTGTGAAGTATGAAACTCCCAGCGAGTCTGGTGTGAGTGTTGGCTTGAGGCAACACTTCCCAGGGCCCTGATTTTTATC
>NW_008660168.1:7787-11430 GCF_000695815.1 Acanthisitta chloris
GATATCTTGATTATATTGAGAGTGAAGGTTAGATAACACAGTCTGAAGCATGCACCTGGGCTTGGGAGCAGTAGTTTTTCCTTAAAAACCTACTAGTCCTTTCTGAAGGACTTGTGACTTCCATCGCAGGCCAGAGGAGAGGATTTGCTCCAATTCTGGAGTTCTAGTACCACAGTGGAAAGTGTGCGGTGTGAGAAAAGCAGATATTCTTGGGGGAACTTCTTAATTTTTTTTTTTTGTAGTAAATCCTTGTAGATGACTGGACATAATGGTAGTTATGAAAAAAAACCCCAACAACAAAACCCCCACACCAATGGTTCAAGAAATTAGAACCTCAAAATGTGTTTATCCTTCAAAAGAGAAAGTGTGTTGAAAACATCAGCAGCTCAGCCTTTCAAATTAAATGGTGGAACATCCCAGTTCATCACTTTGATAGCTTTGATCATGCTGTGGATATCCTTATTCCTTTGAAATGTATTGTAAAATTCCTCTTGTACATATTGTTCATTTGGCTGAGGGTTTTTCTTTCGAGGAACTTCTCTAAAGACTTGGAATTTTCATACTTTTTCTCATAAAGTCTGTCTCTCACTTTGTTCCTTCAGATTTGCTTTGTTGCCCGAGCGTATTCATCCGCTGCTTGTTCTTTAAGAGCTTCTGGCTTAAGGTTATGGTATCCAGTCCCTCAAGATTTGAACCAAACCGTGCAGTTGTTTTGATGTTAATCACTAGCTATAGGTAGGCAGTTGTGATTAAGCAATTGCGTTGTGAAACTTGTAGGGACTTGTAGGCTTGGCTAATGGTCTGTTTTCAGGAAAGGGGAACACAATCCCAAGATGAATGAGCTGTCTGGACGAGAGCCACGAGGAGTGAAGTCATTACGGCTGAGCAGTAACTGGGGGAAAGGTAATTCTGGCAGGGAGATCACAGACCACCGACCACTTACTCAAAACAGACCCCAGCAAACCGGAGGGAAGAGCTGTGCATGCAGACTGATTAGCAGGAGGAGCAAGAGATACAACTAGGAAGAGGGGATTGAGTGCTGATTAATGAGAAAATGATGTCATTTGTAACCAATGATCACTGATGCCTTTGTTAAATATGTATCTAGTGTAAAGTCTTGTGCCTCTCAGGGTTACACCTACCTCCCTGCTTAGTGCAAACCAGAATAAAGAAATACCTCGTCCTGGTGTGTGAGTTGACTCTGCACACTGGGTGTTAGGGACAAAAGTTAGTCCTAACAAAAGCCCATCAAAAAAGACAAGGTATGTTACAGAAAGAAGGCAAAGACAACACAAATACACGGTCTTACCAGATTTTGGATGTGGCCTCCCAGTATTTTTAAAAAGTATGAATATAATGGGTAAAATTTTTTACTGTGGCACTGCATGAGCTCAAATTCATCCTGAAGTAAATATTTTTTCTCCATGTTTATCTTCTGCTAGAATAAAAAACCAGAAGCATTTTCACTGCTGAAAGTTTGTGGGATTGTTATGTTAGATTTCTTTGTTCTGATCTGACAAATACATGGCTAGGATACAGCACAAGCCCCATTGAATGTATGGCAACAGAACATCTATTTTTGCTTTGATTTCTAAGAAACAAACAAACTGTATCTGCTCATGACTTAGCACTTCAGATTTCCCAGAAATTGTAGAACTGATCTTAGGCTGTGTTTTGTAGTAGAAAATAGCATATCAGACCATTTTGGATGGTCCTTTCCATTCAGAGGGAAAGCAGAGTCTGCCTCCCAGTGGAAGTACTTAGGAGGATTGACTGAAACAATTGGGAAATGATTGAGGAATTCAAAGACTGATAAACTGGCAGTGTTAACTAGGCTGTTAGGTCACTTCTAGGGGAAATTGGTGAAGCTTCTGACTTACTTTTATGCAGAGTTTATTCATGCTGTACGTGCAGTGGTATTGATGTTCTTTACTCTTCCATGTTTAATTTGTGTCTGTGGTTTGAAAATGTAGCAGTATGCTTGAAAAATTGATGGATTTGTCTCTCTGGCAGTTAATTTGCAGATACCAAAGGTCCTCTCAGGTCTTTTCCAGTAGTAAGGTACTTTATCCATGAATTTGTTTGTTTCTGTGATGCAAATGTGAAAACATTTAATTTAATTTGGCGTTAAATAAGTCTCTTAAATGCTCTAATAACTGGTTATTAGAAGGAATGGATGTGATGTGTTGGCAGTATCCGATAAAGTGCTTGGAACAAGTAAGACATGTGTTTGCCATGAAGCAGCAGCTCGTAGTGGGAAGAGAAGGAGATGAAAGATGTAGCAGCACTGGATTGTGTTCTGGCATAGCCATTACGTTGTTCCATGACTTCCCATAAATGTTTTTAGCAGGACTTTCTTCTTGGGAAGTGCTTTCAGGTTTGCTGGCAACAGTTGTTACCTTAGAGCTGTGTTTTATTGTTCTTACCAATAGAAGATGTATTCATCAATCCATTGAATATTTAAACTGCCTTGTATAAGCAAGAAAAGAAGTTTTAAAATGTTTTGTCTAGAAACATTTCTAAGATGCAGGATTGCAATGGGGTTTGCATTTTCAGGTGATTTTATTGGAAGGGTGTTTGTGTCATGGGGAAGGGTAACTTCAGGAGTGCCTGGTTAAGTGTTGCTCGTTAGTGCTGAACTCATTTTGAATTAGTTTTATTTTTCATCTGTAACAAAGATTTAAACTTAAGTTTGTAGCCCATAGTTTGGTTTTTGGCCTTTTTTTTTTTTTTTTTTTAAATAAAGCTGTTTGTCTGCTTTGTGACATCACTTCAGCTTTCAGGTTCTCATAAATATTCCTGTCTTTGTTTCCTTAGAAAGCAGAGGGTAGATGTACCAACCTGTACAGTGATATTTCATATACAGTGGGGCTTGGATGTATGTAGAAGAGGTTGATGTCAAATAGAAGTTTGTAACACCCACTTGCCATTAGCTTTTTGTAAATAACTGGATATACCAAGGATCCACAAAGGAGAAAGCAACAGGTCTTTGCCCTCAAGAGATGTCAGTTCCCTCTGTCTAGTTTACTTCTGTGCTGCCATGTTTGTCTCCCGGTTGTCTGTCACTACTAGGTGTGATTTTCTTTTTCCCCCCTTGATACAAATTAATGTACTAAGAAGAAAAGAAAACGTTTGTAAATAATAAAACAATTTGCTTTGTATCAAAATTTAGTCAATATAGTAGAAAGTGTCTTATGGTAAAGGACTTCTTCAGTTCATGTAATTCCTACTGTTATAGTGTCTAATAAGTGCGTAATCATTTATTTATCCTAATAACCTGCCTCTGGGTGCCTGCTAATTAAGTAGGAGTATCATTTTACAAATGTAGCATTGAGATGTGAAGGACGTAAATGAAACCCTTTTGTATTTACAGGCATGTTTATTAGCCTACATCCAAAGTTTAAAGGTATTTAGGCTTGTAGCACTTGAAGTCCTCAAGGGTGAGCTCCAAAATAAGTAAGTAGTGAGATCATTAGTAGCAAGAGCAGCAGGTTAATCCTTCAGACCACAGCTCTTCTCTGATCCCACGGTGTACTGCTGACGGCCAAGGCACAAGGCGTTCATTCTGCTATCCCTCTGTGCTGAGCTTGGTTCTCCTGCAGCCCAGTGAGGGTTGGATTTGCAGCACACTGCCAGGCTCTTT
>NW_008660168.1:11459-11674 GCF_000695815.1 Acanthisitta chloris
TTAACTTCTGTCTATTCATGGTTACTTAGTTTGAGATAACAGAAGAATAACTTCTTTTGTAGTGCTAATTTTCTGTTGATTTAGGTGCTTTCGATGACTCACCCTAGGCTCAAATAAATACCAAAGTTGATACAAAGGAAAATCCACCGTTCTGCCCTGAGAAGGAGAGGGTTTAAACTGGATCAGCGAACTAATCTGACTCATTCCTAGCCACA
>NW_008660168.1:11719-18212 GCF_000695815.1 Acanthisitta chloris
AACAGTCTGTTTGTATTAGCAGCCTAGTGTTAAATCTTCTTGAGCCAAACTGAAACCGTACCCTCAGGCCATGCAGTTCATGAGCAACCTTTGCTGCCCCAGCACTCTGTTCAACTCCTACCTTGGAAACTGGTTTGTTCCTGGCAGTGTTGTCTCTTTCCTGATGGTCTGTGTGTGCCCTTGTGTGCTTTTCAAAAACACACTCGTGCAGAGAAGTGCCTGAGTTACCATTAGGGCTGAGTTGAGTTGTGGATTTGCTTACGCTGAAGCCTTGAGGAGACGAGTTGTGTGAACAGGAGTGGGAGTGCTGAGTTGGCTCCAGCAATCTGCTAGTGCCTGTTAGTGTTCCCCAGGAGAGCAATGGGAAAGCATTTAAAGAGCCTTAGGATTCACCCAGGGTTGTGCAAGGGTTGGGTCACAGCTGGAGGCTACAGGTGATCTGGATAAGGTGCTCGAAATTACCCTAGATGCACTTGCAGAGGGTAGTTATTCTTCCCATGTCCATAAGAGCTGCCTCCTTTGGAGAGAAACCCCATCATCTGTAGTAATTTTGGTCTCCCACTACACCTCTTTCTGTGTTAGGCCAACAGCAGTTCACAGTGTGTGTAGCAGCAGGGAGGGCAAAGACCAGGGAGAGACAGGTTATCTCTTGTTCAGGACTGGGAGGGAGAAATCAAGGACTGGAGTTGATGTGGGAGTTAATTTCATTCTGGGTCTCCCTGCGTGAAAAAGTTTCAGAAAAACATTTGGCAGAGTCTGCGATCCTGTTCTAGGTCTTTCTGTAGCAGAGGTTGTTTGATAACTGTGACAAGCCCTGGGGGGTCAGGTAGAGCTGCTGAGGAAGGTCTAGCTGGGTTTGTTTCTAGTGGGTGGTGGTCACCAGGAGGTTGGTGTGCCAAGCATTGCTTTTCCTCCCTGTTGAAAGCCAGATGTCCTTTGGGACAAAGCTGTGTGTCTGTTCCCAGCTCGACTCTAGAGAGGCAGTCTGTTTTGGAACACGTTTTCAGGTCTGTCTGGTGAAGGGTTTTGTGGATGTTAGAGAAGCACATGGAAGGTCTCCCTTGTGCTAGGAGTGATGCCAAGTCCCAGGCAGGAGCCTGGGAGAGGGTGACATGGAAGGGTGGGGAGGCTGGAAGATCAGCAAGTAGGGGACAAGGACTGTGTGTGTGTTTGTGTGAAAACCACAGGGCCTGTGAGAGAGGGAGCTGCCAGGATGGCCCTAGGGAGCAACACTGGTCCTGTGAGCAGCCCCAGGGCAGTGGCTCTCTGGGGATGTGGGAGAGACTTATGGAAAGCAGTGGGGGTGAGTTGGGGAGATGAGGTGTGTCCTTGCGCTCACTGCTGTCACTTCAGATTTGGGAAGATGTGCTGAGCACCAGCTCTTCTCCAGGGACCCAGGGCATTACTTCCACCATTCAGTAGGACTTACTGGGATTTCCATCCTCTCCGTTTCAAGAAATGTGTGAAGACACTTCTGCTGTAGCTGTGAGGGACATCTGTTTTCAAATAGAACTGTGTCTTAAATCCATATTGCAAAAGATCTTCCGCTTAGATGGGTATGTGTTCAGGATTCTCTGCACTGCTCATCACCTCAGGCTGTGCCTTGCTTCGTAGCCCAGGGAGTTTGCTTGTGAAGCATAGGCTGTTGCTTCTGTGTACATTTGGTTTTCTATTTTTATACAGATAACTATGTGAGTATTTATAAATGAATAATAATGAATTGTTTCTTTTAGATCTCTTTTTGTGAAGGAGACGCTCACGTGCTGAATTCTAGCAGAGAATGGCAGCTCTAATAGTGAATTTCAGAGGTAGTAGAAACCTCCTTCCTTTGGGTTGTTAATGTTACTTTTCAAGTCCAGATGTAAACTAGTAGAGGCTAATTTTTCATACAGTTAAGTCTGTGTCTCTTTGTTATATTGTGTAGAGTACTCAGATTGTTATTTTTTTATCATGAAGAGATCAGGCAGTATGTGAAGATACTCAGCTATTTTGTCCATTAAAGCCTAACCCTGTGAATAACCTTTTTGTCCTTTCTGCAAATGTTTTCTTTTGCCAGATTGACTGATAGGAGAAATTTAATCTGTGTTCCTGGAACTATAAATTGTTGACCAAAATGTTTTTTGCAAGAGTATCTTGGAGTCTCTGCGTTTGCGCTTGATTTTGTTTAATTAGTACGTGTGAAATCATGGGAGTCAAGAAATGGGGCAGTGAGTGTGCTGAGTGCTCACCTTGAGCAGCAAATAATTAATCCACTGGCACTGGAAAAGATAATCTGTGTAAGAACTGCATAGCTGTGCAAATAATAATGTTTGCAGAGGGGTAGTAGGTACAAAATGTTTACATTTGCAGCATACTGTACATGTGAATTGCTGGCACAGGTGCTTAAGACTTTTCTGTGAAGGGCAGTAAAACTTTGAGGTGTAGTAGAGCCAAGTCAATAAATGCAATGATTGCTCTTTTATTTGGTCTTTTTATAAACTGCTCAGGAATATTTATTATTCAGGCTGAAATATATTGTTTGTGTAGATAGATATTACAAAGATAGGCACATTTTTTTCTACCCCAGGTGGTAAAACCAGTGTACACTGAAAGCCACTGGGGAGTTAAAATTTGTCAGGGAGGCAAATACCATGAACTACTGAGTTAAAATAATGCTCTTCCAGCCACTTTGATTGTAGGGGAGATGAGTGTGATCCACGCTTATGCTTTGTGTTACAGTTGGCTTTATTGTAACTTGGATGTAGTGGGCCAAGACTCTCTGAGGTGGTACAGTGCAGTATCAGATGAGGAAAAGGTTTTATTTATTTATTACAAAGCACGAGTGAAAGAATGGGGGTTGTGTTTTATAATTGCCATATTTAATGGGGATTTTCCATTTTTAGATTTCACACAGTTGCCTGTGATAACTCCTTGTGAGTAAACTGGGACGGGAACATCTTGTATCGGCTTTTGTACCTGTACCTGCCACGATGAGAAGTTGCATAAGGTTTCTTTTTCTTATTAATTCACGCTTTTATTGTAATGTAATTGTTATAAGCAGGTCAATTAGTAAGCACATTCCTTTAAAGATTTTTCCCCCCCTCATCTAACAAAAGTTTTCTTCTAAAACTAAGGCGTCTAACAGTATTAGTATAAGCAGTATATCAGGCCAAATCACTGATTATGTGTTAAGCAGGATCAGTCCTGAAAAGTGCTGGTTTACTTCTCCAGACTCATGAATGAGTGTGCTGGTTGCTGCTTCTCTTTGCTGTTGGAAAAAGTATGTAACTTTTTACTTGAAGTCTTGCTCTTTCCCATTTGGTGACTCCATGAAGCAGAATTGCATGTAAACTGAACAACTGTTATGTGTATGCACAGCCATTTCTTGCACAGGTTTTCTGTAAGTTGTATTTTTGCATAAATTAGCAGCTCTTTCCTCCAGGATTTAACCTCCCAACCTTTCCTGCATCTCTAGTCAGGGTTTGAGCACTGATTCCCCCAAAACCCCAGCAGGATTAGGTGAGACCAGAATGGATGCATGTTCTGTCAGAACCTGAGTGTTTACAGCTCTTCTGCAGTTATTTTAGCCTTTCAAAGCTGTTATAATGTTAAAAATTTCCCTAAAACTTCTAATTTTCAGATTAGTTCTGTAAACTGTTAATAATGTATTTTGATTTTGAGTTTTTAACATACTATACATTAAAGGTCTGAAATAGCAATTCTTACAGGGAAAAGTGCATTGAGCGATTTTTAGTGTTGATTTTTAATGAGAACAATCTTTTTCTTTTACATTGTCATTAAAAGTTTTTTTGGGTTTTTTTTTTTTTTTAAGGGAGGTTATATGACCTTTTACTTAAAAAGACCCCACATGAAACCCAGCAGAAAATGTGCTGCCATGTTCAGCTGCATTGGTTTTGCTTGCAATAAAATATAATTGTCCTACAGCTAGCACTCCAGTCTCGAGTTAGAGTTTTGCTTCTACATTGTCATCAAAATGAATTTTTTATTGAATGCTTAGTGATCCATTTAGCTGACTTCGGTGTTCTCCTGCTGGGAATGGCAATGATAAATCTGTTGAATGAAGGCATTTTAAACTGCATCTGCTTTGCTTACCTGGTAGTTTTCTCTTCAACAACAGAGCATACAAATAAATGATGAGTTAAAATGCCTCTTCTGTTCTTCAGTTACACAAGAGGTGGAACCTTTACACTGCCAACAAGGAGCTGCCTTTGTGCCATGGCACTAAGTGCCACATCCAGTCTCATCTTCAAAACCTCCAGGGGTGGTAAATTCACCACCTCCCAGGGCAGCACATTCCAATGCCTGATCACTCTCTCCCTAAAAAATCTCTTCCTAATATCCAACCTAACCCTCCCCTGGCAGAGCTTGAGTCTGTGCCCTCTTGTCCTGCTGCTGGTTGCCTGGGAGAAGAGACCAACCCCCCCCTGACTCCAACCTCCTGTCAGGGAGTTGTAGAGGGTGATAAGGTCTCCCCTGAGCCTCCTCTTCTCCAGGCTGAACACCCCCAGCTCCCTCAGCCTCTCCTCATGGCACTTGTGCTCCAGTCCCTTCACCAGCCTCGTTGCTCTTGTTTGGACCTGCTCCAGCACCTCAATATCCTTCCTGACTTGAGGGTCCCAGAACTGAGCACAGGATTCAAGGTGTCACCTCACCTGCACCGAGTCCAGGGGCAGAATCACCTCCCTAGTTCCGTTGATCCTTCTGATGTGGCTACTAGAATATGTTTTTCTTGTTTGTTTGAGAAAGGACCGTACTTTTATAACTTCCAATTCCAATGGTAATTACAAGGAGTTAGAAGCAAATATTTCACAAAATATCCATTGCCAAATTGTTAAGACACAGGAGCATGCTCTTGCTAAAATTTACTATCTCCTAATTAGAAGATTTTGAAGGTAGAAAAATGGAGTCTTACTTGGCGTTTAAGGCAAGAAACTGCATTTGGGCTCAAACTGAAGGAGGGAAAGTCTAGGTTGGATGTGAGAAACAACTTTTTCCAATGAGGGTGGTGAGACCCTGGCACAGGTTGCCCAGGAACATGGTGGCTGCCCTGACCCTGGTGGTGTTCAAGACCAGGTTGGATGAGCCTTGAGCAACCTGATCTAGTGAGGAGATGTCCCTGCCCATGGCAGGCGGTTGGGACTAGATGATCTGTAAGGTCCATTCCAACCCTTAAATTCTCATGTTCTGTGATTTGCCAAAGATAATTTTTAATAAAATTACTAATTTAAGTGAACATAATTTTATAAGTGTTAATTATTGAAATAAGCAGTTTGCAATAGATGACTTGTAGTAGCCTCACTTTTCTGAAGGAGAAGCATAGCAGATGTACATCAGAGCAGAGTTTTAGAGCTGGACACTTACTTTTCTGACCCAAGATGGAATTCCAAAGCATTTCCCCTTAGTCTGTCCTGTTGGAGTGTTCCTTAGACCCTTTCTTGCCTTTTATGAAACTGTGGGCACAGCATAATTTATGTTTGCAAATCAAAGCAAGTGTTTCCAGTTTTGGGGGTTATGTGCAAGGCTTCAGCTAAGCCGGAGTTGAGAGATTGATATGAGCCTTTGGCATGGTTGTTTTAGAGATGGTGGAAAAGGTTCCTCTCTCCTTCTGAGGAAGGAATAAAGCTCTTGGGATAACTGCAAAATCAAATGGCAGGCTGCTGTTCTGGCAGGGCTCAGTGCCTCTCTAACCAAGGAAAGCTATGAAATCTGGAGCGAATATTTTTGGACAGGCTTGGCTGATTGTCAGACAGGGAATTTCTTTGGAGAACAGTTTTCCTAAAGGGATGAAATGAATTGTTTTAATTTCTGTTTGTAACAATGTTTGGTTAAATTCTGTTGCTAATTTGTAGGCAGAGAAAGGTTCTCCAGCTTTATAGGGATGAAAAAGATGTGTACCTCTGAACTGGGCCAGGCAGAAATATAGTGCAGCATACAGCTTTGTGAAAAATGGGTGAACTTTTGCTGTGTGAGCTCTGGATTCAGCTTTAAAACATCTTGTTCTATGCTGCTATCAACATCAGCATGATTCTTCTGGACTGCAGTAGCCTA
Source organism: Acanthisitta chloris (assembly GCF_000695815.1). Classification (NCBI taxonomy): domain Eukaryota; kingdom Metazoa; phylum Chordata; class Aves; order Passeriformes; family Acanthisittidae; genus Acanthisitta; species Acanthisitta chloris. Next base: position 17,768 of record NW_008660168.1, read on the forward strand.
TTGGCTGGCTCATGATTATTTTCATTAAGTATCCTTCAGTGACAGCCTAAGAACATAAGTCTCTTCAAACGATTACTGAATTTGCCCTTTAGCCTGTTTAAGTTTGTTTGGTGGTTTTTTTTTTTATTTGTCATTGCTTTTTGCCTTTGATCTGAAAATTAAAATACATACACTTCCATTTTATGTTTGTTTTTTTTCTAGATTTTTTAATCCCTTTCCCCCATTGCTGCTTGTTGCAGTAAGTCCCTACTGTGTAGAGCTCCTGGGGCTTATTTGAGTACATGTCTCTGGTTGCTCTGTGGAATAGGCTTTGATGTTGGTTGGTTCCTTCAATCTGCCTGTAATGATGCAGTGTTAATGATGGAGTTACAGCAGCTTGTTAGGGAAGAAGGTGGTGGTGAAAGGTTTTTGCTTGAAGTTTTAAGAAATGGTGTGTTTTAGGGAA
>NW_008660168.1:18235-26417 GCF_000695815.1 Acanthisitta chloris
AAAGAAGGATGTTGGATTGATCTGTTCCCAAAAGGACCTACAGTTCTAAGACTAATGAAGTGAAGTTTCTTTTCATTACTGCTGAAGCATCTTACATCATTAAAACCTAATTTTTTTTACTCAAATTTCTTTTCAGTAGGGGTTTTGGAGAGTTAATGGGTAGAGAGTCAATGAGTGTATGACATAGCAAAGAATAATGATATTGGCACTGGATCTTATGAATGAAAATTTACCTAATTTAGAATTGTCAAAAGCATCTTACGTACGCATCATTAGTAGTTGCTTGATTTATGGTATTGCTTTTAATAAGTTGTATTAATACCCTTGACAAGTTAACTGAGTGAAATGCATTTGTAGGTCATTTTGCTTTTGCATTCAAAATACTGATCTTAATAACTGGTGGCTCATTCACTGCTGCAGAAATTCATCTTCAGCCATTATGGCAAGTGTCCCTGTTTTCCATAAGGATTTTAATTGTTTTGCTGATTTATTTATTTTTAGTCTTAGATGGGTGGCATAAATTCTTGACTCAACAGTAGAGTACAGTAGAAAGTTGCATCTTCATTGTGGTTAGTGGATGAGATAAATGACATCTTTGAAAAAGTCAGAGTGAGTATCCTGGCATCATTAGGGACCCTGGAAACAGTTACAAGTCTCTTCTTAGTGCTGTTGTTACGAATTTAGGGATAATTTCTAAGCCATCTTTTGGTGTTTACCAAATATTGGTTAACTCATTGTCCTGTTTATTGATGTAACAAGTGTGCTCATTGCATACTGCTCCTGAGGTTGAAATTGTAGGACCCATGGGAAGTCCCTTGGAGTAAAAGACCCAGCAAAATTCTGGCACATCCAGCATCTTCCTGCTCTTGTGTAGGTGTCCCAGTGTATGTACTGTCTGGAAGGCATTTCAGCTTGCTTGGTGGTTGGGGTTCTCACGTACAGACCAGTGACATTGCTCGTGTTCTTAGGGCTTGTTTGGAGGCTGAGGATGTACAGTCCAAGAGCATTAAGATTGCTAGTGAACATACATGTGTAGGTATTGTGATGTGGTTGGAGTGAGTCTTTTAAACTGTATAATCACATACCATTTTCAGATCAATGCATGCCATTCACATGTCATTGTGCTGCACTCTGTCAATTGGGAATGGAAGAGTTTTGCCTTGCGTACCAGTGTCGTGTTTCATTTGTGCTGAGACTTCTAGCCTAAGTTCTGCATGAAAAGACCTACTGGGATGTGGATTGTAGTATTATGTTTGAAAATAATCCTCTGCCAGCAGTGATAGGATTTACCACTAACCTTTTCTTTTCTCTTTTCAGATCTTTTTGAATCCCTGTGTAGTTGATCCATGCGTCCCAACTCGTTCTTGTAATCTTCGCAAGGAGCCAAAATGAAGTTGAAGCATAACATCAACCCTGTCCTTCTACAGTTTATAAACTTGATAATCTTTGTGTACACCCTTGTCACGTACATTCCATGGTACATACTTTCAGGATCCAAGCAAGCTATAGAGAAAGCCAAGCAGGTTAAAGCCAGACCTGTGAACAACAAGCCTGGGGGTGCATACAGATCTGTTAACAGTCTACATTGCTTAGCTTCAGTTTTATATCCTGGGTGTGATACACTCGACAAAGTTTTCAAATATGCAAAAACTAAATTTAAGGACAAAAAACTCTTGGGAACACGGGAAATCCTAAAAGAGGAAGATGAAATCCAACCATCAGGAAAAGTTTTTAAAAAGGTAAGTCATTTTGTAGTCTGCCTTCAAGAATTTTTTCCAAGTATGTTTACTTCCTTATGCAACACTTCTAGTCCAGGAAAACAAAGCTGGGGGTAAAAAGAAGTTTCTCTACTTAGATTAAGTAGTCATAAAAAGAGTTAAATTGTCTAATTCCCAGTCTTTCACTACTTGGCATTTAAAACAAATCTAAACCTTCTTCTTGCATTCTTGAGTAGATATCCTTTTTTATGGTTTCAGCCAAAGAAAAACCACGAATGTGTTGTAGCTGTTTGTTTTTAATATTCAGCTGGTGATGTAAGTGGTTTTAAAGGTTTCTTCTTAGGTGAATTAAAGAAGTCTCCCTTTGTGTTATTCTGAACTACAGTCAGATAAATACAGGAAAATTTCTTGATGCCTGTACTCAGATGTGCCTTTCCAGTAAATTTAGTTGGACCTTAAGGATTTGCTGTTCTGCCCTGTGAATTCAGGACTTAAATGAGGTTTTTGTTTGGAAAAGGATTACAGAGACTTTATTGGAAGAGGTTGTTTTTGGTCTTTTTTTTCCCAGTCTCCTTTAAGGTGAACTTCCCTGCTAATCTGTAATCCTGGTGTGTGTGAGAGATGTGATTTCAGTATAAACTGTTGTTTCAAGGGACTGACTTGTGGTGTTTGATGTCCAAGGCTGTATTGTCAGTTGCTGCTTTGTATTTGTCCAGAGGGGTTGAAAAATGCACTTTTGCCTGAAGGAGCAAGGCAGGACACTGAGACAGGATACTTGTGTCTGTGTATGTGTTAGATGTCTGTGTTTCTGTATTAGAAGTTTTTACATCATGCTATAATTTGTAGTTTAGTTTTCCTGCAGATGAAAAAAAAAAATCTCTTCATATAATAAAGGATTCCTTAAATACTGCTTGTTTGAGTTCTGATGGAGGAATATATTAATAGAATTTGGTTAATATCACAGTATATGGCAATGTTTAGTTCTGTTAAAATCTTTATAGAAGCTTTTATTGCCAGTGCAACTTCCTCTCAGCTATGGAGTTAGTTTTTCAGTATGAAGGAAATGCTGGGATGAGTTGTTATATGTTATCTTTCTTGATGCACATTTTGCTGCTTCATTACCCTATAAAGAAACAAAAAGTTCATGTTGTACAAAGAAAAGCTTCTGAGCACAAATCAGAATTTTGGCTGCCTGTGGTATGTCCTCCGCTTTTGAATTATAATTGGTAATGTAAGACTTAAGAACTTAGGAGTTTTAGCCTTTTCCATTATGCAAGCAAAGTGCTCTGAATATTGGAAAGCTGAAGAATGTTTGTGTTGATCTACTTAAATGACTTGTTTCTCAGTATTTAGACTCAGAAATTACCCAAGTTAGGTAATTTTGTCTAAGCTTAACACAACAGTTCATTATGGTCGATTGCCGTAGTTGTCCTCTTGGTACTTTGTTCCAAGTTGTGGCTTTATCACACAAGTCTGCTTTTAATTTTTTTTTCCATTTAGGAATACAGTGTTTCTTAATACCTCATAGCATGTTTTAGCAGTGAGGAAAATGGGCCCATTTCACAAGGTACCTGACTGGTTCTCAGTGTCAGAGCTCTTTGATGTCTGTCCTTCATACCAGGCACCTTTTTGTTGCTTGGTTCCCTTTAGCAGAGGCAACTTGCTGAGGTTTGTCTGGTCAGCTCTTCAAAAAGGTGCATGTCAAGTTTAATTCTTGGGTCTAAGCTGCAAAACTTGTTAATTACTTTTCCGTTTCCACAGTTGGACACAACAGTGGGAATGCTTGACATGTTTTTCTGAGGTCATCTGCGAGTCAGGGGCAGATCTGGTGGTAGATCCTGGGACTGTGTGCTGAGTTGCACTACATATGAAATGTGTCCCTGTGCAGATTGCAGTAGTCTAATTAGTCTCATTAATGATTCATTAATGGGGTAAATATATTTCTCGAAAAAGTAAAATATTAAGCTTTTGATTCTTAGGAGAACTAAGTGTGCTCATGCTCCTAGGTAGAATTATTTAAAGCTGGATACTTAAGATCTTTAAGATCAGATACTACGTGAATTTATTCTGAGAACAATTATGTCCCAGAGAATCTGTAATTTCTTGAATATTTATGATACTGTATTGTTACAAAAAGATTTATTTATTCTTGTGCCGAAGTAGCAGAAATTAATGGATGTGAATAAAATACAAATACTTCCTTCTGCTCATTTCATTACATTTTATAGTGTTTCATACATAGTTGTTCTGTTTCCTTCTCTAGTGTCCTCCAGTTTCCTTCTCCTATCTCATGCATAAAATATGTATTTAAGTCAGGCTGAAATAATGCTGAAAATACTTCAGAGATTAAGGTGTAATTCATTGGAAAAAAATGAATTCATTTAAGCAGAGCTTATATTTTATGATGCCCAAAAGATGAATTTTATTCTGCTGACTGATTATTTTATGTCATCTTAGTTATAGGTTATATTGTCAGGTGCCTGCTTTGATCTCTGGTATGTGGATTTTGCTCTGTGTGTGTGTGTTCTGTTGTTGATTTATTTTTTGAGGGCTATGTTTGTTTGTTTTGAGGGTTGTAGTTTTGTCTTGTTCTGATTTAAGAAGGGTTTTGTAACCAGGAACAGAATTAGTGGAAACATAATAAATAAGACATAGTGGGGGGGGAAAAAAGGTCACAATTTTGGTAGGGGGAAGTAGTGCATCTAAAGCCTGAGAGACTTAGGGGAAACAGTAAGCACATGAGCAAGTACTTGGGAATTCAGAACGTTACTCATTGTAGCTGATACTGAAACGTATTGTGAAGATACAGGAAAGTTCTTGCCATGCCAAGTTGTTGAGCAGTAAAAGAGTAGCTTATGATGTTAAAAACCACAGGGTGCTATGTAAATAATATTTTAGGATGGGGTTTGTCAGAAGTGCTCAGCTGCAATCCATGTTTTCATGTGAAAAAGGCCAAAAGTGGACATGTCAAATAGCCTATTTTGTATTATTTTTAATGTACTTTTAGGAGAAAAAGGATTTAATTAATGATCACAGGTTTTCAAATCGCAGTTCTTTGAGCTTTACAAGCTACTTTTAGGAAGACCTTGAAAAGTAACCGACGAGGTCAGGTAGTTTAATGACTTGACACGTGCTTGCGGTTTGATGGAGAACATTTTATGAGCCCTTCACGCTGAAAAAAAGGTATAATCTCCGTAAAATGCAGATAAGAGAAAGGTTAACTGGGTGTTTAGTCTTTTTCTGGCCTGCCAGAAGTTCGTGCTCAGCCTGCAGGGTCGCGGCTCGGGCGCTAGAGGGCAGCGTCTCCCCGTCCAATGTGGGACCTGCTGCTCCCTCTGGGGGTTTGGGGCTGCTTACCCAGTGCTCAGCAAACTCCACTTTTGGGCCCTTTCCCCAGCTCCTGGGCGGTTATTTTCTTTACATGTATCGAGTTCTGAAAGCTGTGAAGTTAAATGTGTGTGAACGTTTAAGGGTTATGGCACTTAATGTTAAGTCTTAACAGCTGTTTGCAGTGGAAATAGAATCACAGAGTAGTTAGGGTGGAAGGGATATCTGGAGGTCCTCCAGGTCAGCCTCCCTCCTGGGGTCACCTAGTGCTGGTGGCACAGGAATGCATCCAGGTGGGTTTTAATGTCTCCAGAGAGGGAGAACCCACAGCCTCCCTGGGCAGCCTGTTCCAGTGCTCTATCATCCTCAAAGTTGAGGTGGAACTTCTTGTGTTTCAGTTTATGGCCATTACTCCTTTTTCCATCACCGAGCACCACTGGAAAGAGTCTTGCACCATCCTCTTGACACCCCTTTGTGATATTTGTATGTATTGATGAGATCCCCTCTCAGTCTTCTCTAGACTGAACAGGCTCAGCTCCTGCAGTCTCTCCTCATCAGAGAGATGCTCCAGACTCCTAATTATCTTTGTGGCCTTTGCTGGACCCTCTGCAGTAGCTCCTGGTCTTTCTTGAACTGTGCATTGGAAAATGTTAGTGAAAGCTGCTGAGGGAAGGGCCAAGAAGGGAGACAGATTTGGGGGCATACTCAAACAAAAGAAAGCATGAGAGAAACCATAACCTGCTCCATGTCTTGCGAAAGAGACATATAGGGAAATGCAGAAAAAAGGAACATGCAGACAGAGGCAGTATATAAATCTGTGTATATGAATATTGTATTACACATTAATATGCATTTAGTATAAATAATGTGTAATAGGGAGGAAAGAGAATAAATGTTTGGTATAGGCAGGCATGGAACATTGGAATTTAAATGTAAGGAAGGCAGTAGGAAGGTGTAACTCAAAATAACTGCACTGAAAAAGGTCTTACCTGTTTTCACACATCAGTGTTCCTCAGAAATGTATTTCTATATGTATAAAAAACTATACCTAACAGTGCTGTGTTTCTTCTTTGTGGACTTTCCTTTTTTAGAAAGGAAAGCACCAGTAAGGTTTGCTTTTACAACTCCATATTGAGCTTGTTTAAGCCATGACAATACATTATTTAGGAGAATTAAAGGGAAAAAAGCATAATCACAGTTGTTATTTGGAAAGATGAATTTTTGATCCTGTGATGATTTGGTTTTCCTGCTTTACTGAGCTATGTGGTGAATGGTGGAAATGACCAAAATCTGTTCATTTATGGACTGAGAAACTTACAGAAGCAGTAACAAGAATCTGCTTGTATTTCTTGGCCTGATTATTTGTGAGCAGTTTTCCTGAGGCCATGCTGTAGGCAGAGTATAATGGGGGGAAAGGTGTTGGCCAATTCACTGCTATAAATTGTTTTCAACTGATGAGTTTGTCAAGAATTGCCAAGTCTGCCAAAAGTACTGCCTTTGGGGAAAGAATGTCCCAAATTGGAATTTAAATTCCAAATTACTGAAATTTGGATGGACAGGAAGAGGTGCAATATTTTTTTTGGAACCAGTAAGAGTTTTCCACACCAGAAATATCCTGGTGAGTTGAAACAGAAAGGGATTCCCAGGTCCCTCTCCTCCCCTCTCCCCAGCCTGTTTTGGCTCTCAAACAGCCTGTTTGCCTGTAAAACTGAGTTCCTGTAAATAATCCAAGAAAACCTGAGCAGATATTCATGTGAGAAGTAAGTATTTTCTAGTGAAATTGCTGTTGTCAGCAAGTGTTGTTTCTTTTGTTTGTTAAATGATTTTTTTCCCATGAAAATTTCTGAGCAGCTGATGTACCTGTCCTGGCTGAAGAAAGATTTGTCCTGCTAAAGAAGTAGGTTCATGAGTAATATGCAGCGAGGCTGTAGTAGGTACTTGTAATAGGTAGGTACCTACAACAAGTAGTAGGTAATTGTAACTTCAGCAGTTTGGAAAAGTGTTTTGTTAAAACATTTTTATTAGACTTTATTTTTCCATTAGAGGTTGAGAGCGATTTTAAACTATATTTCATTCAGGAAGTGGATGTAGAAATACAGACTCACTAGAAATGTAGTGACATGCCAAGAAGTTGTTGGATTTGACGGCCCACAAGTTTGAAATTTAGTTCAAGCTGATGAATGAAATGTGGAAAAAGCAATGGGGGAGGAAGGAGAACTTTGCTTTTTTAGCTTTTATAGTATTTGCTTGCATTTATTAGGAATGCTGTGTGGTCAAAGAAATATCTGAAATGATTAATAAATTGCATTTTCCAAAAGTGGCAGTGTGCTTGTGTAACTAGAGGAGTGAGGTATGATAAATTACGGTCTGGATTTGCAATGTAAAACATCTTTGTACTACATCTAGGTATGAAAACACCTAGGATACCCTCAAAGAAATATCCTGTCACTCAGTAAGAAAATAGTAAATCACATAGAAATCTGTGATAGTGACCTGTAAATTCAAATCCAGTTTACTGTGCACCAGCTTTCCGATGTAGAAGAAAAGTGAAATTGCTTAATGTTTTCCACGTGACTTCTTGGAACTGAGATATGCCAGTAATTTCCAGTCTGGTCTTCTTTCCCACTTTGGCTTTACAGTAAAAATGGGCAAAATTATTACTAGTATCCCTCTTGACATTTGTTTCAGAACAAAGGGACTTCACAATTCCTGCTTGGGGACCCATTAATATATTCCTTTTATTCATTCCAATTTCCCTTTTTTTATTGATTTATTTTTAAAACAAATATCTAAGCATTGTATTTGTGGGGGAGGATTGGAGCCCAAATAGCCAAGAAAGCAAATGTAGAGAGTGTGTTGTACTAGCTAGTTAGTGCATGTCACCCTTTACATAAACCAAACCTTTTTAAAAAGCAAAGGCACATGAGCCAGATAACCACGTGGAGCCTTTCAGAGGGTTTCTGAGGCAATGGAGTACGGAGGGAATTGTGTGCTCTCCTCATGTGAAAATAGAATCTGAGGTGGTAACATGCTTGGAGGTATTGCAGTATTTATTTTTAACAAAATAAAGTGCAAGGTCCTATATCTGGCCCGTGGCAATCTCAGGCACAGCACAGCTGCAGGTTGGGTGGGGAAGG
>NW_008660169.1:0-385 GCF_000695815.1 Acanthisitta chloris
GTCCCTGTGTCCTCCCAGATCCAGGACAGACCTGAGTATGATTTGGGGGGGTCTGGAAGGTCCCTGCGCCCCCCTGATCCAGAATGAAACCCAGAGAGATTTGGGGGATCGCTGGGTTTGGGTGTCCCTGTGACCCCCTGATCCAGGACGGACCCCAGTGAGGTTTGGGGGTCCTTGGGTGTAAGAGTTTCATAATTATTGTAGATGATAAAAGCAAAAGTCTAAAAGCAGTTTTTATTTTAAATAGCTAAGTCCAAACTCACCTTGAAAAAATTCTGAACCTTGAACTTTAGAGGAGACAAACTCTCTGTTTTTATTTTCATCTGTATGTGATGGGAATGCAAATTTTTTTTATTATCAGTATTTATCTGTTTCAGTCCTTGGA
>NW_008660170.1:0-258 GCF_000695815.1 Acanthisitta chloris
ATCGCTCCTCTCCCGCATCGCTCCTCTCCCGCACGCCCTTCCCCTTTTCCGCGTGTTTTTTCCCGGTGAAAAGTAGCTGTTATTCTGAAAAGAGACACTTGGGGTCGCACTTTCTGTCTGTTTGAGCGTAAAAACCGTGTAAAAAGAATCCCTAATCTCCCTTAATCGTTACAAAATGTTCAAAAAAAAAAAAAATCCTGTAACCGGCCCCAAAAGAAAAAAAAAAAAAAAGATACAAAAAAACCCTAACACTTTTGC
>NW_008660170.1:415-664 GCF_000695815.1 Acanthisitta chloris
GTTTTCCCTCCTGTACCCGGGAGGATTCCCCCGGTTGTGCACGGACACTGACAGCCCTGCCGAGCCCGTGTTCCTCGCTCCTGACCCCCCGCGCATCCCCCTCGGCAACTCCCTTAGCTCGCTCCGCGTTCGGGGCCGGTTCTCCCGCATCGGGAACGCTTACATAAAGTTGGAAGGGGCGATGCGTGTGCGTGGAATGGGGGAAAACCGACAGCTTTGAGATTTGCTACGGGACGGCAAGGGGCAGAA
>NW_008660171.1:0-1962 GCF_000695815.1 Acanthisitta chloris
CCCCTCCGTCAGGCTCCTCAAGGTACGCCCCGCGCTCGGCACCCGCCGCCTGCTGCTCAGCACCTGCCTGCAGGGCTGCAGACACTGTTGCTGGAAAGTTAATTAAGAAATAGTCCCAACTTTGCTATTAATTACCTTCCCTGCTGCCTTTAAACCCCTCGGGAGCCCCTGAAGGTACCGATATTGTGTATCTGTAGTCCATTCAGTGTGTTTGTCGAGAAAGGTGTGTGAGACGGGTAAAAAGGGAGTGAGGGATGTTGGATATCATCTGCGCTTCTATTTGCCTTGTCTTAAAAAATCAATCTGTGCACTTCTAGGAATGAAGAAAGCGTCTCTTTCTAAGGTGTGTTCTTTTGTGAGCAGCCATCTGTTCATTGGGGTTGTCTAGCTCCTAGGAAATACACAGAGGTCCAGTACTATTCAGACCAACTTGTACGTGGAGCACTATGTGAGTGGAAAAAAATTATCTTGGTTTGCTGAAGGCTGTACATGGGAATAGGTCAATTAGAGACTGGCAGTTCGGACAACATCAGCAAATCTTTCTGATTTTTTATTTGTTCAAATCAAGTGTCACAGTTTTTAAGGCTCTTTTGAAGGTGTTTTTAAATGTGCTTTCCTAGGATGTAATTATTTTCTATTGGAAAAATTATTTGGGATTTTAAACTGTGGAGTGCTCCTAATCTTAGCATGCAAAGTACCACTGCTACTGCATGTCCTGGTGAAGCCATTCTAGAGGCGTTTGTAGCTGGGAAACAAAATATCTTGAATCAACTTTTTGATGATAAAAGGTTACATTAAACTGAGAAATCCTCTTTGTTCTTGAAACATCTTAGTTAATTGGATTGTTCATTGAAATTTTAAATAATATATTTATTTCCCTTTAGGCCTTGTTTTATAAAATGTTGGATTCGTTACACTGTTCATCTTAGTACTTGATAGTTTGAAATCACGGCTAGTGTAACAATGTATTAGAAGGTAACATTTGATGTGACCATTTGATTTTGTGTGAGTAGATTGGAAATTAGGTCGCTTCTTACTACTGCAACATTCTTGAACAGTTAATGTAGTGTATGACAGTGCACATAGCAAACATGTCTTGTCCATATAATTATTGTATATGCAATGCACAAGTGACCATACTGTGTATTGTAACAGGTATTTATCACATCCTGACAGGAGGGGGCTAATGTAGAAAAATATTTCTGTTTCTGAACCAGATGTATGACTGCTGGGAGATACATTATGAGCAGCTCCAAAGAACAATAGAAAAATAAAACTTCTATTGCCGAAAAATCAAAACATAACTAATATCAAACAAATCAGAAAGTGGTATTGTTTTGTAAAGGCTTCCCCCCAGCACCAGAAGCATGTATGAGATTTTGCGAACTCTACAAGACATATATATATAGGAAAACATAATTTTGCTGAGGTGTGAGAACTCAAATGCGGGGAATTTTATTATCATTCTGAATATTGGGGGTTGAGGGAGTGAGGGGGTGTAGTCTGCCATATTAATTTTTTGGCAAACAAATGTTGTCCCTGTGTATGGTTTCTTCATTGCATATTTTAGGGGCGAACACTATGATTAATTTTTAAAAGAGCTGACTAAAAATTATTTTCTGAAGCTACTGCTATAACCCGTTAGGGGCAGAGAGTGAGTGGATCCTGCAGGGTTAACAAGAGCATGGCAAATAATTGGAGATAAGCAGCCTCAGCGCGGAGGGGTGTGTGAGCTGTGGGAGAGACCACAGCAGAGGGGGTGGAACTCTGACTCCTTCCTCAGCTCATGAGCAGAGCTGGTAGATTGGGGAGGGAAGTGCATAAATCATTATATTTAAAGACTCCCAAATACCTTAAAATTTTGTTTCCAATATATACTTTTTATCTTTGTCTCTTATTATTTAATGTGCTTAAAGTAAGTGTTTGACATAAGTATTGTCCTAGTTCCAACAGCCAACCTGA
>NW_008660171.1:2042-3572 GCF_000695815.1 Acanthisitta chloris
TAAATATTTTCCTCTTTTTCTCAGGGAATTTGATAATTTTTGTGTATAAAAATTCAGTCATTAGGCATGTGCCTGTATTCTTTTCTCTTTTGTGTCCTTCTCCAACTAATAAAGAAGAAATCTATTTTTTTTTCCTTTTTCTAAATAAAAGGTGCTCCTGTAAATCCACAAACATTAGAAAGGCAAGTAGAATAATCTAAGCTCATTTTTTTAATTGTCCAGTTTCCAAATAGGTTAAGTTGTCTTAAGGGCTAATGCAATACTGTTTCTAAGTAGACATTCAGTAGACCCTTTTCTATACAGCTCTTCTCTGCAGAGAATACCCTAAATAACAGAATAAACTTCGCAAAGCCTGATGTGTTATTGCAGATTTTTATTATTATATGCTTCATCTAACACTGGCAAGCTCTATTTCAATGTACATCATAAATTTATTAAGAGTAAGAAAATCTAAAATATCGTTGTGTCTTCGACATTCCTATACTTTATTTTAGTCTACCAGAACAAAAGAATGAAATGACATCATTAAGTTCAAGGGTACAACTTTTCCTGAACTTGTAAGAATGTGAGATAGCAGAGTCTTCCTGTTCTACGCACACAAAAAAAATCACTGTGGCATGACCCCGACCTTTGTAATAAAGAGCATGAACTTTTCAATTAATTCCATGTCTACTCAATGAGAAGTTTAAAGTTCTTATCCAGTGGATAATAAAAGTGAAAGCTAAAAAGCGGAAAAACAGATCATTAGAATGAGACACAGTTTTAAAGTATGCCAATACATACATGGGAAATTCTAACTGTGCTTATGGATGGGGAAAAAGGGGGTGGACAATATTTCTCCTGCATCAGCAACTTTGGTTTTATCTATAAAGAAGTTATCTGTAGGAATAAAGACTGGGAAATACATGGCAGGCTTTATTAAGGTACGTGGTGAAATACCACAGTGTTCTGTGGCAAAATCAGCTAAAATTGCATTGCCATTTGATTACCAAATGCAACTTTATTTCAGGATAATTTTATAAAATTGGTGGAGGAACGATAGAAGATGTAATATCAAATTTTCAGTTGATGCAGCAGCTACAGTACAAAAATACTTGGCTGTTTTAAAATAAGGATCCTGCAACTGCTACAGGTTTTTATCCTCTTGCACCTGATTATTTTCTGTGCTTTCCCTATATCCATCTGTTTCATTAGTCTCTTTACATTCATCCTAGGAAATACAGTGAGGTTTTGCCTTCATCTGTGCCACATGGCCAATGGGTTACAGTGGTGAAATGAGGTATCAGAGAGGTACTCCAGGATTTTCCACATTACCTGCATGCAGAAGGTTTTGACTTATAAATGATCATTGCCTTCTATGAGGCTCAGCCTTTTCAGGTGTGAATACTTACAAGAGGTGGCAAGTGGCCTCAGTTCCCACTGGCCTTTTATAGATAGTATATGAAACACTGCATTAAATTTGCTTATCAGAAAGTAAATACAAGTTTCCTTTGTGACTGCATGAGAATTGCTTTATGGTCATTTCTAGGG
>NW_008660171.1:3606-9608 GCF_000695815.1 Acanthisitta chloris
AGAAAATTAAGACTTGTTCTATAGAGATACTTGTTTTAAAAATTCTTGTTAAATGCTGTTAAGTATAGAAGTCATACAAGCAAGAACTTACAGATACAATGCTGTTTAATGTGTTAGTGGCATCTTGTATTAGCACCATAATATTTTAATATTATTCTCCTATACTGTTCTTTATGTTTGAGTGGGTGCCATGTGAAAAATTCAGGGCACAATACCATAAAGTGAAGCTGAGTGGTTTTATTCCACCTGAATTGCTAACAAGACTATGCTACAGTGTAAAAAGAAGTGTCCTTGGGGCTCTCTGGAAATATATGTCAAAGCTGGTAATAAAGCATGAAATAAAATCACTTCATCAAAAATATCTTTCATCCCCCAAATAGTATGATGACATGAAACAATCTGACAAAGTGCTTTTAGCAGTGTCAATGAATTTACTGAAGAAAATAGCAGGATTCTTATAATGTAATTAAAACAACCATCAGGCCGACTGATGTGACTGATGTGAGATATTACTGAGAAGGTGGTTGAAACATTGTTTTTCATTTACCTTTTTCTTCAGCCATTGCAGGTAAATACAGATGGGACAGGTAGTCAGTTACGGAGCCATCATAATTTAGACTTTAGGGAGGATGCACTGCATTGTTTTGTTTCAGAAGGATGCCATTTTTTTAACTTTGTGGTGTATTGAATCAGCATGGCATGTTGCTGATGGGTATGTTGTGATGAAATACCACACCTCAGTTTTGCAGTGCAATGGCTGGACGTGCACCTTTGCATGTTGCTAGAAAGAGAAACCAAAACTACAACAGGATGAACTAATTACAGGGTATTAGACTTTTCAATGATTGTGTGTAGTTTTCTAAGTGTTCTGAATAGCGAGATGCATTTTCCAAAAACATTCAACTTTGGGGTTCTGTACTTCAAATTACAAGGTGGTGTCTTATGCAAGAGACCATATTTGATGAAGTGTTTATTTCTCATTGCAAATTCTGTACTATCGTATTGAAACTGTGAAGATCTGCACAACCTAGCCATAATACTACAGCTTTTCTCAGGGTTGTCTTTTCTTGCATTTCTGCCCACCTCTTTGCTAGCCTTTTTTTCTGAACTGCGTCACTCAAAGAAGTTTTCAGCTGCTTAGCTGCTTAGCCTGTACTCATGGAAGGAATAGTGGTACCAGGTTATGATGGCAGTAATGATGCCACTAAATTGCTACATGCAGTCCAATGACTCAGCCACCCAAGGGAGAGGTCAATTTGCTCTGCCTGAAAAAGTGGTAGGTCAGGAATCAAGACTGCACAAAATGATTGCAAAGACAAGCAGAGCATAGTTAACGGTATCCCTTTGATTTTGGATGTGGTGGCTGTAATTTTGTTTTGCCTTTGATATTGCTGGTTGCAAAGTGATGCTGCTTGGAACTCATATACTTCCATGTACTTTAAAAAAATTATTCAGTTCAAATCCAGCTTGTCTTAAAAAAGAATATGATGCCAATTTTATAGAGGTTCTGCATTTACTTTCTTATGTGAGAACAGGATAAATTGACATATGTGACAACAGTGAGCACAGGTGGCCAATGACATCTTGGCCTGTGTCAAGAATAGTGTGGCCAGGAGGTCTAGGAAGTGATCATTCCCTCTACTTGGCATTGGTGAGGGCAAACCTCGAGTACTGTGTTTAGTTTTGAGCCCTTCATTTTAAAAAGGATATTGAGATTCTGGAGTGAGTCCAGCAAAGGGCAGCAAGGCTCCTAAAGGGTCTGGAACACATGTTTTATGAGGAATGACTGACAGAGTTGAGAAGAGGTGGCTCAGGGGTGACCTCATCGCTCTCTACAGCTGTCTGAAAGGGGCTTGTAGAGAGGTGAGGGATAGTTTCTTCTGCCATGCCTGCAGTGGGAGAGCTAGAGGGAATGGCTATAAACTGAGACAGGGCAGATTCAGAGGAGATATTAGAAAAAGTGCTTTCACTCTTAGGGTGGTCAGGCATTGGAATACATTGCCCAGGGAAGCAGTGGAGTCAGCCTACCTGCAAGTGTTTAAGAGACATCTGGATCTGGCTCTGGAAGATATGGTTTAGGGTATATGGGTTGTAGCAGAGTGGCAGGTTAATGGTTAGACTTGATGATCTTAAAGGTCTCCTCCCACCTTGATGATTCTATGAGTTTGTGATTCTGTTCTGTGAAAAGAGACACAAAAGTCTACCCTCCCCTATCAGGACTGCTTCAATATGCATAATTTCTTAGAACTGTTTGTCTAAGTTTCTAAAGCTGTAACCCCCATAGGCAATCTTTTACAGTGACCCTGCCTAGGCTGTCAGAAGTACTTTTCTGTGGTGTCTGCCTGGATATTTCTTGCTGCACTTAAGATCTGATTTCTTTTTTTGCCCACTATGAGCAGAGGGCCATCTGTCAGCTCTTTGTGCTTAAAACTTCTTGTGCTGTGTTTAGAAATTGGTCAGCTCATTACATACGGCTCTTTGTAATTTTCCAGCAAAGATTATTAGATTATTCATTCCATTACTAGATTATTTATTCCACTATACCCTCCTCAGAAGTTAGACTGAGATACCCTTGCTGCTCATTTTTTTCTTTCTTACTCTAGTTTTCAGATATCTTACTGGAAAGGACAGCAGTAATGTGAGGGACTCCTGCTTAATCTTCCATTCTAATCCTAACTCCATAAAGTGGGGAAGGGTTGATAACGAAACAGAAGGTATCACAACCCTCCTTCATTTCAGTGTCATGAAGAGACTCACTAGCGTTTCTGTTAAATTGCCTACAATCTCTTTCTAGTTTACCTGACATTACAAGAATGTGAGTTGACTAACAACTATCAGTCTTCAGGGAGAGTTTTGGGAGAGCACAATCACTTTCTGTTTGCACAGCAGAAATATTCTTGTTTCTTTGCATAGTGTTAAAGCTAATGCTTTTTAATGGTCACATTGGCAAAGAAAATTTGAAACTCAATATGGGGGACAATCAACAGCACTGTACTTATTAAGACATTGAATTTCAAGTATATGTGCTACCTTTATTACATACAAATGAGGAAATTTAATGTGTATGTGCACTTACCTGGAATAAAAAGGTGATTTCGATCCTTATAGCACAAATGAGGGAGGAGGGCAGGAATAAAAAAAAGTTTTCATAGATATCCTAGTGGAAGATTAAATGTGATTATCTTATTTTGTCTTGATACATACAGTTATTTAAGAATAATTGAAAGATATAAATCTGGTCTATCAAAATTAAAATATCCTGTGCAGTTCCTTATTAGTGGTAACTGTGGGAGCTTTAACTTATTCAGTATGGGAATAGAAAATTGTTCAGAGGATTGCTTTCTTTTAGAATCTGATGGCTGCTATTACTAACATCTAAGGCTGAGGTTATTTTCTTTCAGCTACTTTTATTTCTTAAGGAGTGCAAATTTTCTGTTTTATTTAATGTTCAAAAATTCTCAAGTGTTACTAAAGCATCCCATGATAACATGGATGTCTGTAGAGTTAGAGCAAATGTGAAGAACTGCTTGTTCACATTCTATTGCTGTTTGCCAGGGATGTGACTATAGCACAAAGTCTTTAAGCACTGAAATGAGCAAATTGTTTGCATAAAATTACTTGAAAATTTGGCATCTCAGCATCATGAGATGTGTTAGCACAGACAGTTTCCATTAACATATCTGACTCATCTGAAATCCAGTTGAATCAATGGAGACACTTTCATTGATTTTTAGGGGATGTGACCCTTATTTGCCAGATAGCAGAGCTTGAAGCTTGAAGGAGAAATAATGCAATAGTCCAGGATCTGTAATATGCACATTATGTTATTTTGATTCAAGACTGAGTGTGTGTTCAGGAATCTGTGCTGCAAACAGTTGTGCTGCAATTTTTTCATGTATCAAATCTCATCTACTCTCCACCTTAAGGTAAATGAGGATGGCAAACAGCTGAAGCAAACTACTTAGTATGATTAACTAAATATGAGTAGCTGCAGAGAAGTGTGTGGAACGTTTATTAATTACATTGATTAGAAGTGTAACGTAGAAAAAAAGATGCTTTTTCATTTTCTTTCAGCAATGAGGATATGTTCACTACCTATGGCAGTTCTAGCCCTTGATTGCATTGATGTAATCAGGAAATGGCATTTTATTGCAGTTAAGCCACATTAATGGTGGAATGTTTGCTCCTAGTGCTTTGGAATTGCATAGCGAAATATTCTACTGCAGCTCGTTTTGTGGAATACATTTTATTTCAGTATCAATGTGATCACCTTAAATGACATTGCTTCAAGCCTTAATAATTAGATTCTTCATGACAGTCATCCCAAGCCTAATAGCACATGTTAGTAGATGCTCATTTGAACCTCAGAAGTCATTTCATGTCAGAAAGTATTTCTCCCTAGTGGTGGTTTAAGCGCGGCTGACATAGCTGTTGGAGCCTAGTTTGCACTTTCTTCCTTGGCCTTAGCCAAAGCAAGATTAATAGTGCATCACCATCTGAACTAAGCTGGTATGTGTATCTTCTCCCATTGCATTTTTTCCTCACACCACAATGCTGTGGAATGGACTCTATGTACATGTATATATATATGTATATGTGTATGTATATATGTATGTATAGACTAGGAAAAGGGAAAGGAGTGCCAGTGAAAAATACCAGTTCACAAGCATGTATTATGTATCATCATGAGTAAAGCTACCCTTAACCTCCTCAAAGTTGCATTTTAATGCCTTATTTTGTGTGCTCAGAATTAATATCCCTTGACTCTAGAGTGATTTTTTGGAAACCACTGAGGCAACACACTTTGGAAGTAACTTGGAAGTAACAGCATACAGTCCCAATACAACAATGACGGTTTGTTATCTTGTTTCCTCAAGCTGGAGAAATCAAAATTGCTAAAATAAGGAACTTATAATGGGTCGGTATTGAAAGTGCACCATTAAAATGTTAGCTCTTTCTGTGTTTCTTGTTCTGTGCTTCCATGATGCAATATGCTCTGCCTCTGAATTTCACATTTGAGATCCTTCTCAGATACTCAAATCATCTGTCATTGACACTTTCTTCCTGTGGTGGGGAATTTCAGCATTGGGAGGCCACAGGCAGCATAATAAAATGCACTTGTTTCAGTGTAAAAAAAAAAAAAAAAGATTCAGTAAGGAATGAGATATCCATAATTAATTCAAGTAGTTGATATGTGATCTGAATACTCTGAATACATAAATGCTAGAACACATTATACTTAAAGCACAAATTATTAATATATTCCACTTGTTTGGATTATGTACATATTAGCTTTGTTTGTACCAGGGTTTGGGTCTTTTATTCCATTCATAAAAGTGGGTTATTTAAAAATAAATCATTGAAGTAGATTAGCAGCAGAAATATTGACAAGAGTTTATAAACATAATAAAGCAGATGAAAATAGAAAAGTTTAAATTATAGCAATGTCTTTGGGTTTCATGCCCTGAATAAAATACAAATACATTTTAGAGTATCATATTAGTGATATCTAATATAGTTTGTTGCAGTAAATTTATCTAATTAAGTCAGTCTTTTCACTCAGAGGTTTCCTGTCTGCTTCCTTATCTCATTCTAGTGTGAGCATATTACTAATTCCTGATTTGAGCTAAAACTAGTTAGGCCATCCATGTATGCTTAGAATCTAAAATCATAGAATATCTGGAGTTGGAAGGGACCCATAAGGATCATAGGATCATTGAGTCCAACTCCCAGTCCTTGCAAGACTACCTAAAACTAAACCATATGACTAACCAGACAGTCCTTGAACTCTGACAGACTTGGCCCCGTGACCACTTCCCTGGGGGAATCTGTTCCAGTGACCAGCCACTCTCTGGGTGAAGAACCTATTCCTAATGTCCAATATGTACTTCCCCTGATGCAGCTTCAGTCCCTTTCCATGTGTCCTGTCACTGGTCACCAGAGAGAAGAGATCAGCAGCTCCTGCTCCACTGCCTGCCTTGAGGAAGCTGTCGGCTGCAATG
>NW_008660172.1:0-230 GCF_000695815.1 Acanthisitta chloris
TGGGACCCCAGCAACCCAGCACTGGGACCCCCACTGCCTCCTCTGTGGGACCCCAGCAACCCAGCACTGGGACCCCCACTGCCTCCTCTGTGGGACCCCAGCAGCCCAGCACTGGGACCCCCACTGCCTTCTCCATGGGACCTCAGCGCTAGGACTCCCAGGACCTTCTCCACGGGACACCAGCACCTCCTCCATGGGATCCCAGACACCTCCTCCATGGGATTCCCCGC
>NW_008660172.1:260-775 GCF_000695815.1 Acanthisitta chloris
CACTGGGGCACCAGCACCCCAGCACTGGGACCCCCAGCACCTCCACCATGGGACCCCCAGTACCCCCTCCGTGGGATCCTAGCACCCCAGCACTGGGACTCCCATCACCACCTCTATAGAACCCCCAGCACCCCCATACTGGAATCACCAGTACCTCCTCTGTGGGACCCCAGCACTGGCACCTCTAGTACCTCCTCCATGGGACACCCACATCCAACCCACAGCACCCCAGCACTGGGACACCAGCACCCTCTCTCCAAGACATCCAGCACCCTACTCCTGGGACACCAGCACCCCCAGCACCCCAGAACTGGGACCCCAAGTACTTTCTCCACGGGACCCCAGCATTAGGATGCCCAGCACACTCGCACTGGGACATCAGCAGCCTAGCACTGGGACCCCAGCACCAGGACCCTCAACACCTCCTCCCTGGGACCCCAGCACCAGGATACTCAGCATCTCATCCCTGAGACCCCCAGCACTGGGAACCCCAGTGCCTCCTTCATGAGACCCCC
>NW_008660172.1:1154-1361 GCF_000695815.1 Acanthisitta chloris
CGACACCCCATTACCAGGACACCCAGCCCTGGGACCCCTAGCACCCCCTCCCTGGGACTCCCAGCACTGGGACACCAGCACCAGGATTTCCAGCACCCCAGCACTGGGATACTCAGCACCCCAGTACTGACTTTGCTGTGGGGGTTCACCCCCAAACTATGCAGTGCTGACCCCCGCAGGGACCCCCAGTGCCACTGCCCCCCTTCT
>NW_008660173.1:0-920 GCF_000695815.1 Acanthisitta chloris
CCTACGGCACCCCCCCTCGAACCTCAATGGGACCCCAGCTCTGCTCACTGGGAGGGCCCCTCCGCGGGTAGATCGGCTGTTCTGGGGGAGAGAGGAGGATTTGGGATCCGAACTGTAACCTGTATCCTTGAAAATGGATTAGGGAAATAGTTTCAGTATGTGTATCTCGATGTGTGTCAAGTTGATATATGTTGTCTTTGGGTATTTTGGGGTTTTTTTGGGGGGGTTTTTGTGTGTGTATGTTCGCATGTGTGCACTAGGAATTATGAGTTTGTTTAAAAGGAAAAGGAGTGACAACAGAGGGGAGAGGAGTGCTCCTCCCCTTGTTGTGCACCCAGGGTGGACAAAGGAGCCTTGAAACAACTTATGGAATAAGTCAGAAACCTGCACTGGAGTTAGACCTGAATCATGAACTGTACCAGTTTGACCATGCAGGTCAGATGACAGAAGTTTTTCTTTTTGTATATAAAACAGTCTGGGGAAAGCCATGTGAGTTAACCCAAAGGGTGCAAGCTTAAGAACAGCATTTACAAGAGGCAAAGGCAGAAGCCATCCTACAGCAACAGGCTTTGACAGTTGCTACAGAGGAATGAAAAAAAAGTAAAATAGTTATGACAGAAAAATAAATGACCACAGGCATGTTGATGCCTCAGAAATTTGGTCTCACCTCATCCTATTGTGTACCGGTCACATCAGGATGACGCTGCCAAATAGTGATCTATAAGGCCACGCACACGTTTTGGGGTGCATACCACCAGAACTTGAGGACCACATTGCCTCTGCAGGGATGCCTGCTAAGCTTCTGTGTCCACCCTCCACACCCCCCCGAATGGGACCCTGGACTGACCACCTTACTGTGTTGTGATAACAACTATGGGGAGGTGCCTGGGCTGGCAGAGGCCCAGGGTGTTGCTGCTGTT
>NW_008660174.1:0-5829 GCF_000695815.1 Acanthisitta chloris
CATCCTGGCTAAAACCAGGACAACCAGTTGTCTCCACATTTTGAATCCCAAGTGTAATGCATCAGTTACTGCTAGGAAATAAAGTAAAAGTTCACTAAGTGTGGTGCAAATGGCTGTTGTGATCCTCTGTCATATTCCCAGTTAGTGATGTGGCTGACAGGCGAAGAGACAGAAGAAACAAATTCCTTCCACACACTTGGAAGAAACTGGGTAAAACTTGGCATGGAGCACAAGTTCATAGGGTAACTTTTGAGAATGCCTAGTTTTCCTACGTTCTGCTACCAAAACTGGCTCCACACTTGCATTTTGACATTAAAACTGCTTCTGAAAGTGTTCCCTCTTTTCTATTTTTCTGGTCTTTCTTGTGAAATCTTCTGTGGCTCCTTGCCTATGTTAAATTTGTGTCAGTTGTTCCTGTGTCATGAAGCACAGGGGCTTGCTGTAGTGCAGGCTTGGGAGTGCAGTAGGCAGTGAGGAGATTGAGCATTGCTGGAAGCAGAGGGAACCAAAGGCCCCCAGGGGGCTGCTGGAGGGTGTCAGGATGGAAAGAGAAATGAGGGTGTGTTGCACACTTGTAACAGAGCTGGGCTATCCGAGGTCATCCTTTCATCAGAGAGAGATGGCTAAAAAGGAGAGAACAGAGAAACACTGCTCAGGACAGGGCTATGATTTTTAGTCTCTAGATGTTAAGACAAACCCTGTGCTGCCTTTCAGCAAGTAGCTTGCTGAAACTGCAGCTCTTTAAGTGGAATGATTTTTTCAAGCCACATTTTACGTCTTGGCTTCAACTAGAAGCTTTACCAGCCCTTAGCATTACCGGCACTGGCACTTTAACTTGCAGACCCTGTTTGCAGGGGAGAAAGAGAAACTTTCCAGCTCTGGCATCCCCCCAGAGATTATAGCCTTCTCCTGCTCAGACTCCTCACCTACCAAAGGTGGGAGATCACTGGAGGGATGCTTACCAAAAGCCACTGTGCATGCAGCCCACAGTGGCCTTGCAGAGGACCAAAGTTGCCAGACACTTCTGGTTAAATGCTGTGGCATTGCCATCTGCCTCTCCCTTACCATCTCCTTCCTTTTCCCTTCTTCCTGCAGCATGAAGCCTCAGCCTTACTTGCCCTGTAGGTATAATAACATCTACAGCTCTCCAGAGTTCAACACAGCCTAAAGTATGTTGAGTTTATGGCAGCGTATTCCAGCTAATCCTTGTTCATATCTGGGGTTTTCTGTTTCAAAGACACTCAAGAGTAGGAAGTCATGTCAAATACCATATAATGAGAGAAAACTGGAAATGCTGACTTATTGACAGGATTATTTCCCACTGGCTGTTCATACTATCATGCATGGTGTTTGAGTTTTCTGCTTCCCACAACTCTCCCCAAAGCTTTTGGGATTCTCAGATATCTTTTTCTAGTAATTATTCCACTTTGTAGATTCAGGTCTTTTCCAATACCTGTGTTAATTGGAGAAACAATCATACACCACATCCAAAGGAAAGATAATCCATGGAAGTTTTTGGACTTGAGGGGGATATTCAGAATAGCATAAAAGCAAATCTAATGATACAACATGAGGCAAAGCAGACTCATTTTCAAAAAACCCCAGCTTGAAACATACCTATTAACAAAGTTTCTGCACTGTACTTACAGAGCTGGCAGTAATATATCTTTATGTTTCAAAAGTATAAAATTTTATTATAATACCAGCCTTGCTGCACTATAACTGGCTCAGTTCTTTGTCAGGCCATGCTATGCCTCAGTCCACAGCAGCTGTCAGCTCCTATGGCAGAGAAGATAAGAGAGAAATATATTTCATGATGCCAGATTTCAGCCAGTGTCCAGCTTGCTCTCATTTTCAGGGCAGCTCTAGCACAGATTTCTGCTGTGGGCCTTTGAAATAGCAGTGCTGGAAAACAAGGTGTTGATGGGGCTTCTTCACCCTTTCAGAGCACAAGGAAACTCACAGCTTCCTGAAGCAGAATGATTTTAATTATTTTCCCCTTTTTTTTCCCCCGCTCCATTTTCCTTCCTGGCAGCTTTTCTCCTGTGGTTCTACCTGATGATGTTTTTCAAGTTTATTTGTGGCTGTCACTATATGAGAACCTGATGTTTTCCTTGCCAAAGTGTTGTCCCTTGCACTCGAGGAGACTAAGCTAAACAGGCTTTGCTGAGCTGGGTTGAGGCAGAAGGACTGTCTAGCTCTTCCTGATGCCTCTGCTCTAGGCTTAGACTCGGCCACTGCTCGTTCTTGTCACCACCTGAGGTCCCACTGAAACCTGAGTTCATCATCTGTGCTATGTACAGTAAAATTAAGTCAGCATTTTTCCCCAGAGAATGCATGGGGCAAATAAGACAGAAAAGAGTAGATGGTGAGCTAGTTATCCCTTCCATTTATACTTTTAACAAGATGAATTAAGAAAAGGGACATTTAACAGCAAATCTCACTATAGCTTGTTCTGAAACATCTTCACTGTGAGGTTGGGAGAGACTTCTAAGGCTGATGTTCTGATTAGACTGCATGGTACTGAAGGGCAACTAATTAGCAAAGCCACAATATTTTGGCTGTTAGACTCAATCACTTATTGTGAAACTATAGGAGGTGTAAGCGTCCCTCAGTCTGTTTTTCAAAATGCTTCCTTTTCTTCAACCTGGCTAAATGTGTAATTTCAGGGTTTATGCCAGTTCACATCAATATCTCAAATTCTCAATATATATATGACAATTTGCTGATCCAGCACAATTTGTGTAAGCATTTAGTCTGCCACCATTTTCGTGTGCATGTGTTGGCTTTTTCCTCTGCTTACATTCACTGGACATCAATTAATGCTCTGTAACCAAAGGAAAGAAATAATCTTTTGAAGTCTTGGCACTGGAGACAGAATGACATGAAGTCATCATAGTGATTTGTTTAAATGATTAAATTTTTTCCAGATTAGTTTTTCAGTTTATGTATTTGAAGCAATAAAAAAATTACTGCAACTAAACCCCCATAAAATAAATGAGCATGAAAACTTGATACATTCATTAAAAGACCCACAGATCTTTATATCTCCATCTAAATTCTGTGCACTTATGCTGAGCATGGTTAGTTCATCTTCTTACACTGCCTTTCCATATTCCTTCTTATTGTATTATTTTTTCATCGCGTGCACCACAGTTCCTCTAGATTGCTCCTATGTAACATCATAATCCAGATGATGACTAATTGGCAGATGGTTTGTATCCCTTCTTGTTCTTCTTGCATTTCTCATTTAGTCCCACTGTGTATCTTAGGGGTCTTCACAAGCCTTGGAATAAAAAGTAGGAGAGTATGACAGCAAAACCCATTGCTGTGGAATGAATAAAGCCGAAAAGATTTCATGAGAAAGTTCTGCATCCCTTTTTCCCTGTGGGTCATTGAGACATGGCAAAATGATTCAACCTTGGTCACCTAGGAGGAAAACAGCAGAGCCAGGATGAAGATCCAGGTATCCTGAGCTCTGATTTAATCTGCATTCCACTGGCCAACAATGCCTTTGTGGCCCTGTCATCTGGAGAGTGTTGGTTTTTCCCTTAGTAAGCAGCAGATCCACACAGAGATCTGTGAGAGCAATCCTCCTGAAGGCAATAAGGATGACTTAGTCGGGTCTTATTTTCTTCCCTCAGTGAAAAGCCCCCCAGTTCAAAACAGATTTAATACATGGAGGTGTAAAATGATACTGTCTTATGCAAAGAGTGAAAGATACATGAGCCAAGAATGGGCAATGAATTATGTGTTGATGCTAATTATGCTGCTCATGGTGTTATAACTTTAAGGATCAAGAAATTCTTGTCCTAGATAGGTGTGCTGATTCACCAAGAAAATGTACAGTGTTAAATCACTGAGTCATATTTCTTACTCACAATGGGTTTAGACCAGAGGTTGCAAACTGGGTTGTCAAAAGAGCACACATGGGATTTTACCACTGTGAAATCTGACTCTTTTAAACACCCATTCAGAATCTATCTACACTTAAAAAAAAAAAGAAGGTGGGAGGACATGCCAAGGGAAGGATCACCCTGCTGCTTGATGTATTTTAAGGCTCTTTTTCCCTGAACATGTTCTTCTGGCAGCCATCTGTAGAACAGGCTGCAGATGAGGTGAACCTTTGGAGTGATGCTAAAGAGCCATCCATATATTTTTATATGATGTTTCAAGAACTGAAAGAAATAAGCAATGAGCATCCACAGCACTAGAGCTTGTAATAGCAACATTGTCAAATTTAACATTTCCTCTGCTGGTACATTAGCATTACTTTGAACAATAGTGGATTATACTTGCAAGTAGACAATTTCCTTTGATACCTTTTGGGGTAAAATCAAAGAGAGGGATTTTCACTACCATCACAACGTACATGGCTCTCGTGATTCTTGGGGTCATTTTGTTCTCAAGAAGAAATAGCACGATTGGTGAGAATGACACTGCTGTGATGTCTTTAACTTTTTTCTTTTTTTTAAGACTGCTTGGTATCAAGATTTAAATGAAGACTAATAGCAGAACCTACAGTCAACAACTTGCCTGGCACAAAAGAGGGGTTGCATTGTAACTGCAGAACTGAAGACTTGTTGAACTTGTCCTCAGGTTCCAGTAGCTTTTTTGGTTTTTAAATTTTTTTTTCTCAGAAGCATTAACAAAAATAACACCAGGTCACACATACACATTAGGTCATAGATATAATCCTTCTTCAGGAGTAACATGTATATAACATAAAATGATTGAAGGCTACTTAGTTATTTTGACATAATTGGGTTAGATACAACTGGTTTGCTACAAGACAAACCCTGTGAAGTATTGATTAGAATATTGACAACCTCAGCAAAGATAGCTGTTTAATAATTACTGAAGGATATATCAGTAATCTCACTGAATTTTCAAAATCTTAATTTTCCTGCAGCCAACATTGCAAAAGATGCCTCTATTCTTCTGTCTTACTGTTATTGTGTACAAAATTGTTAAGGATTTAATGGGCAGTAATACTGTCCTCTTTCAAGACAACACTAGCATGTGAGATAGGTGTAATGTAGTTTGCATTATCCCCTCCAGGCTTGATTTGGCAGCTTGCATTGGTGTTGAGTGCCTGGAGCAGATCATGTAAAAGATGCTGCATTTGACATTTCTGTGACCTCTTGCTGTCTGTTTCATCAGTAGTTCACTGGAATTTTGTTGCTGGTCTTGCAGACTCAAGTAGTAGTTGTCTGGGTATTTTTTTGAAAATTGTATTTTAATTTATACTTCAGGTTTTGTTCCTTATTGAAGGCAAATGTGTATCAATAGTAGGAATATTACATGTTTTGCAAATTATGTCACAGCTGAAGTCTTCACACAGTACAAACCAACTATTTGTACTGAGAAGGATGGAGGATTATTACCTCTTTGTTTTTTTTTTCATTATCCTTTTGAATTAAGATCACCTTGTAAAGCCATTATCCTTGCTTTAAACAGCTCTCTATATTGAATATCTGCCTATTTTACTTTTTTTTTCCCCTTTGCTTGGACCGAGTTCTAATTTTCTGTGATTTCTGAGCTCTAATTTCCTTATTGTTTCATGTTTATATAACGTCCTGTTCAAAAATTCAGTAGATGCATACTCTTAATTTGTTTCTCAAGTGCATGTAGGCCAAAAAGTAGCAGGAACCTTCTCTAAAAACTATATTTACAGCTCTAGCAGCAAGTACTCTCCTCCTACACTGAAAAGCTGTGAAAAACTGTCAGGATGTGAGTGTGCATAACAATGCTCCTGAGCTGATTTATTTTTTAAACATGGCTTCATTTTCCCAGTTAGACCAAATAGAACAGGAAGGAAGCTCTTCC
>NW_008660174.1:5855-17361 GCF_000695815.1 Acanthisitta chloris
ACTACTTTAAATTCCAGCACTTCAAACTATGCCACCCTCTTCTGCAGTGCTACATAGAGTGGAAGTAAGTACAACAGTACCAAGAAGTCTAGTTGTGACTAGGTCTAATTCATTGCTTTTCCAGTTTCAAAATGATCATACATGTTCTCTATGTGTGACAGGACCTGATGATCTCTAAGATTAGTCCTACTGCCTACAAGACTCACTTGAGGCCACTAATAAGGGGGGACCTCAAAATTGCCATGTGCCGCAAGGATGGAAGAAGAAAGGCTGTGGCTGTCATCAATGTCATAGATCCCTGCAATAGCATTAGGTACACTACTTAAAAAGGGACAGTGTCTCACAGCACAAGAAGAAAGCCAATAATGTTTCTACCCCATGTTGATTTCTTTCCAATACGACCCGGGAAAGAAACATCCCTTCCTGTCCTAGACACTACACCTCTAATGTACAGGTTTCATCCTCCACATCAGCCAGGAGCCTTCAACAATTTGTGGCTAGTAAGGGGGCTAACTTTCTATAACTCCCTCATTATGAGCCAAATTCTGGAACTCCGGTTCATACTGACTGATTCAAAATGTGACATCAATGCAACTATTGACAGTGATTACAGCATACTCATACTGACTGATTCAAAATGTGACGTCAGTGCAACTATTGACAGTGATTACAGCATATTTGGAGTCAGACTCTAATTGAATTATTAGTTAGTGCTGATGGGAGTTCTTGTGCAATCAGGTGTCATCAAATTAAAGGCCTTGGAATGTGGCTCTGTGTCATTTGGACAAATAACAAAAGTATTTCAATTCTGTATATGTAACATTTACCTTCAATATAGCATTCCCTTTTTCTGCATTGTTTTCTTTACTCAGGATAGATAAAACTGTGTCCTTGTTCTAAGAGGAAATATCAAGATACAAGAAATGATCAGTTTATTCTTCTGTTTGCATAAGAACTTAGACTGAATATCCAATGGCAATTTAAAAATATGCTGGCAGAGAGAGAATTACATAGAGCCTTTAGCTACAGTCCTGGTTTGTCTTCTACATTTCATGCTCTTAAACTACTGGTGATGTTAAAGCTGAATCCTTTCAAAATCCACCTGATGTCAAAAGCAGATAGTATGAAATTCAGATAGGAGTGTATGTAATACTGAGTTTTTGTCAAATAGATGCAGGTGTGATGCCTGTTTCTTGCAGATTTCTGTGATAACCATTTCTCCCTTTCAACATGTTCTGTCCTAGACAGCCTTTTTTTGTTCCACAAAACCTTTGTTTGTTTATGGAGCATTTGGGGCATTTTAATGAAGTGCTGCTTTGATTTTGTTAAGGCATGCCTGTCTTAGACAAAACTTATTGTGCTTATTAGATGAGAGAGCTTTCATTGGCTAAATGGGATGACAGGCTGGTACCTGCTTCGTACAACTGGGAAGAAAACCTGCCTGACATTTCAGATGAGGATTAAGCACTCTTAAGCCTTTTTGCCTGGCTTGTGAAATGCCTCCATTCTTGGTCTGTCAGTGACTGTTTTCTTAGGTACTTACTGTGTGCATTGAAGATAGGTCTGCAATCAACCTCTACTGCTCATGCTATTATCCACCCTTTTTCTCATCTTGGGTTTCCCCAACTATGGAACTCACAACAGAGATGGGTGTGCAGCACAGGAGCTAGGAAACAGGAAAAGAAATGCAGAAAATATCCAAGAAGGAAACACAGCACCAAGAAATGGTAGCTACTACCTCCTTTCCTAGCTAAATGATGGATGGGAAAGAAGGTTCATGGAAGGATGAATAAGAGTTAGATTCAGGTATTTGGAAATTTGGGAGATGGACGATAATATCTGACCAGTGTAGAGAGTGGGAAGGAATCAGAGGTGAGGTAAGAAAGAGTAAGACCAGTAAGGGCTGAAAGAGATGAAAGGGCACCAAGGGGAAAGGGTAAAAAGTTTAAAGTAAAGAATATGCATAAGAAGGAGGAGGGTATTCAGAGACATATTTTAACTTTTTCTAATACTGTGTAAGAGAGCACTGGTTCTGAGAAAGCTTGCGCTGGAGAGAGGATAAGGAAAGGGGACACAAGATGGGAGTAGGAGGAGGGCACAGGTGTTCCACTGTCACCTTCTGTACTCCTGACAATCAAAATACAATTTGCTTATCTGGAAGGGCATATACAATTTTTGTAGACAAGTATCATTGTTTATTTTCAGCAAATAAATAGGATTGCCATGGTAGGTAGCCATATCTGCTTAAAAGTCTGTTACGGGGACATTTACTCAACACCCCTTATCACCCCTGTCCTTCATGTTGTGAGTGGGTTATGTTTTCAGCAAGGGCATCTTGTTTTTCTAGACCTTAATTGCAAAACTTTGTGGAGCGTTTTAGGACTGACTTAACAACTGCAAATGAATGTCACATGAGATTGGTGTTTTTGTGGGCCGGCACGGTTCTCCAAGCACTTCTATGTGGTCTGTTGTAGGATTTGTCAGTTGTTATGAGAAAAGATTCAGCTGTCAGAAAAGAAATGCAAGGCACAGACAGTTGGGTACTGACCCATCAGATTGATGGATTGGCAAGAAAGCACAAAAAGATGCTTTTGAAATTTTCAGGCTATGGTCTCATCAAATCACTCAGACTGAGGAAAAGAATAGTTTATCAGTAGTTTATGTTTGCTATAGTGAGGGACACTTAGGGTCCTCTTAGTGTGCACAGAGATAGGTGCAAGCAATGTTTTCACAGTCACTTAAGGATGATGCCCTCAGTAGAACATTTCTTCTAAATCTCACCAGCAGCTAGTTCATGTCCTGGGACACAACCTCCTATGGTTTGTGTAAACATTGCTTAGCTTGACTAGTGTAATAAGGAATCAATATCTTGGTGTGTCTTTAACTTGAAAAAGTCTGAATAAAAATAGTTGATTATTTTCTCCCATTTCTTGTCATTACTCTTTCCTAAGTGTGAAAGTCAGTGTTGCTTTGTACACAGCAGTCAGTAGCGTGTGGCCCTGTTATTCATGTTCTGCTAGTCAATTTATGGAGAGCAGCACTGAATGTGGGATGCCTGCATGATCAACAAATTGCTCTAGCTAATCTCTGTGCATTGCCTTTTAACTACAAATAGCAGTCAGTCAAGAAATGAGCAGAGCGGCCATGGATATACGAGCCTTTCTCATTTTGCAGATATTATACAGCAGACAGTTTTGGTTTAGTTTTGTTTTTTCCCCCCCCCCCACGTACAGCCTTCATTTTTGTTGCACAGCTTGATATGCTGATGTTTCAATATGGGAAATAATGATTTTTTTGAGCGCAATATAGAATTTTCTAAAAGTTGATTTGGGGCATGGACATTGCATCATCCATCAGGGAAATCAAGCTAAACACAGGCCTCAAGTCTGTCTTAGCTCACAAATGAGAAAGATCAGTGGACCTAAGTCCCCAACAGCAGACATTTATTTGCCTTATGGACCAGCTGAGCAGTTGATAGACCTGAGAAATTGGTATGCCACAGGGAGGAAAGGACCAATATATTTTCTAGTTGGAAGTTTTGCTGTAAGCGTGGGCATACTTTATAAAGTCTCACGCATTTTAGGGTAATTGACACCACCTTCAGCAGTGATTTTATGAATGAAGGATAATGATAATGACTCTTAAGCCTTTCTATCTTGTCATGGATCAGTTAGCTGAATCTGTAGATTGAAAGGATTTACTGGAGGGGCCTGTCTCTTTTACTTCTCACCTTGTACAGTTACTCTAACTTCAATGATAGCTCCTGGAGTGTTAGCTAAGTGCCCTAAGCTTTAACATGGAAAGTTTATAGTATTTGTGTCTGAAACTCATCTTGCATAAAAGCTATGTTATGGCATACAGTGACAATTGACATGATACACATTGATCTTTCAGCTCATTACCCCTTGGCTATCAACAGAAACAGAAAATTAGAGCCACTATGTAAAACACATGGGCTTCTAGTGTTTAATACTGGGCACTGGCTTAATGCTTGCTAAACTTGTGTATGCAAATAAAAAGATTTGGTGTCATCCAGCTAAGTAGAAGATATCTTTTCCTCTGGGACAATGATGTGATCACTGTTGTTTCTAATTGCCAGGTCCAGGTCTGACTGATTATTATCTTTGGTGCTAAACAAAACATTCCCCAAACTTGCCAAAGGGACCTTGACTGTCCCTTTGTGTCTTCCAGTTTATTATTTTTTATAACAGGCGTGCAATTTGTTCAACCAGCTTAGAATTTGGTTTTAAGGGAAGGGAGATGCTCAAGGAGAGCTGCAGAGTGCTGATGTAATGCAGCAAGGAGAGGTATTCAAACCAACCTTGAAGAATAGTTTTGAAAAACCCTTGTAGATGTATGCGCTAGTATCAGAAGAGCTCTGCCCCTGCCCCCTGCCTTCTATAGGTATAATACAATCAGGACCCCAACAAAAACTGCGTGTTCCCAGACCATGTAATTCAAGATCATAGAGACCTCAGTTTGTAAAGTCTCTCTCTTCCAGGCATTGCTGTTCAGTATGTAGCTACATAAATGCATTTGTCTTCAATCCTCATCACTTCGCTCTTGCCTCTAAGTTTCTGATGGATGGGTAACAGAACATTTAGACTCTAGGCACTGTATGCCTAGTCACAAAAGAGTTGGGGTCCCTGCAGTACTTATTAAAAAAAGTTCTGAATATGTTTCTCACATGAAGATCATGGATGGGTTTCACTTGTGAGATGGCAATAATAATCTCCTCTTTGGTCTGTCTTTAGGACATGTCATGTAGTAAAAAGCTGAGCTAATGTTCTCCTTGCCTCTTTCTGGGCGCTTTACTCTTTACTGGTGTTTCTTCTGGTTTTCAGTTCTTAATGTGCCAAAGAGAACAGCTTGTTTCTGACATTGAAATCACATTTGCAGGGATTGACAAAAGAAAACATTTGTCCTTATCTCATTCGTGAAGGCACCAGCTGCCAAAAAATGTGCCATCCTCTATATCAGGTTTCTCAGTTGTCCTGTCTCACATTGAGGATTGATCCTCTCTACTTCCTCCCACCCCTTTCTTCCTCTTCCTAGCATGGGATAGGGGGGAACAGTTCAGAAAGATGTACCACTTGCACTGCTTATTTATAGCCCAGAGGAAAACAAAGAGAGAACTAAGCAAATCATGAAAGCAGATTTTCTGACACACACAAAACAGCCTGGAACTGTAACACAGCCAACATGTTTAAATCTAAAAGACATAGCATTTTGGTGAAAGAGTGGGTTCAGATTAGGGAAGAAAAACATTCAGGTCTAAGGTTTAGCTAGAAATGAGCT
Source organism: Acanthisitta chloris (assembly GCF_000695815.1). Lineage (NCBI taxonomy): Eukaryota > Metazoa > Chordata > Aves > Passeriformes > Acanthisittidae > Acanthisitta > Acanthisitta chloris. The sequence continues at coordinate 11,154 of NW_008660174.1, forward strand.
TATGTGGGTTCCTCCTCTGAAGGCAGCTACACCAGAGAAGTGAGAGCATCATATGGTGTGAGCAGGTGTTCCAGGTGTCAGAGAGGGGCACTGATTCTTCTCCTGCACAGAGCTGAACCAGCACTTAGTGCTGCCTTGGTGTGACAGACAACATGAGGAGGATATTCAGACCTGAAAGTGAAGCCCAGTTTCTGCTTAGAGATGGAGATGTTTATGTAGACTAGCCAAACGCATGCTAAGAATGAACCCAAGCGATGTTATTTTCTGAAATATTGCCTTCAGCTGTCTCAAAGATATCAAGGCAGTGACAGAGAGGAGCAACTTATTCTGCCCCCTTTCAAACACAATCTGAGGATGAAGATATGCTTTGCATTTTGGAAACTCTATGGGAAAAGGAGCGTAGGTATAGGATGACAGAAAAGAATGCAAAAAAAGGAGCTGAGTGAAAACTAAAGCAGATATTGGAGAGCATAAATGATAGGTTAACAGACTAGAAATACAGTCAAACACAAGGAGAAACTAAAGACAGAAACATGCTATATATAAAGAGTAAAACCAGATTGGAAAATATATTTTAGAACAGAAAGAATTGGCATTGCCTACATTCTTATGTCCACACTGGCTTGTGTTTGTAATTTAAGTAATACATTTATATGGAGGGCAGGTCACTACAAACATAACCCCTGGTTTCTAAACATTTTTGTGATTCATGATGATTAATGTTGTTTCCTTCAGGGTTCATAGTCTTTCTTTTGTTCCCTCCTCCCACTTCCTTCCTTCCTTTCTTGCTTGAAAAAAACTCTCCACATTATCTAGTTTCTAAGCAGTATCAGCAAGAAACACGTTGTTTATATATCATGAGGAGTTAGCAGAATAGCCAAGCAGTGCCACAAGATCCTATGACTTGACATGTGGTTACATGTGTGTGTAATCTATGTGTTAAGTTCCCACTGCCTGCAGAAAGAATGTATGAACCATTAGCCCACACTCCTCCTAGAACTGTCATTGAAATGAATTATTTTTTGTAAAAGTTGATTACATTAGTAGTAGAAATAGTTGGAGAGAAATAGCACCCAATTCTCCTGAAAATAAATTCTCCTAGCAAAATGAGAAGTCGTTAGACATGGATTTCTCTTAAGCAAAACAAGTATTTGCAAACTTACTGCTGGATTGTTCATATGGAAAGTCTAGCATTTAGTCTCCCTGGGCAGCTAATCCTTGCCCTTTCAAAGATATGAATAAATCAATATCATTATGACCATTTTACAGGTGGCTAAGCTGAAGCAAAGCTTTCACTCCTTGGAGATGGTAGATATAGTCAATGTTGTAGATATGCAATCTTTGATCATAATAAACCACCAATTTTAATCCTGAGGAAGGCTAGAGCAATTGTGGTGTAAATGCCGAAGAATGATGCAAGAAAGCATGTACAGAGTAGTTCATCTTGCTTAGAGCTGATTAAGAATTAGACAAAGAATTTATTTTTCAAGCATGAGTCATTTTGTTTAAACATGAAACTGTAAAATCAATCTTCTGATTGTTTAGTCATTATTCCAGAGGAATGGAGATTTATTTATGGTCTCTTTCATTAAATGCCTTTACTGTCCTTGCCACAAATTACAACACTTTTCAGAAAGTCACAATAACTTTATGTATGAACCAATATTTCTTCCCAAACATATGCTAAATATATTTGCTTACATGATCGATGGGCTGAACCAATATTTCTTCCCAAATGTATGCAAAATATATTTACTTACATGATCTATGGACTGGACCATGAGATTGTGAATCAGGAGATCCCATTTCTTATTCCTAGGGTTAGAATCTTGGGCAAATCATGTTGCTAAAGAGTCTTGTATCTGTTTGGCTTTTGTGAGGAGGTAGATCTGTGGAAGGGACAGGCTTTCGTTAGACAAGGTTTGAAAAAGATTAATTGGGCTTTTATTTACCTAAGTGCTCATTATGCTGGTGAGGGGATTGTTATTTGATCCGAATACCATAAACTTCAGGATTGCTGTGGAGATTCCTTAATCATTATGTGGCTGTAGTAATGGTGATAACCATGTCCTTTTCTTCTGAAAAGCGCAAGGAAGCCAAGTTTCAGGAATTATTGTTGTTAAGCTGTGAAAAAGAGGACTGTGGTCCCTAATCATGCTCAGGCTGTAGAAAACATGTCACTGCTGTCCACAATTCTCCATCAGGGTTTTTATCTCAAGTTCAACATACAGTGAAGATCTGGACTAGGACATGTGGTCCCATTGCTTCATGTCTGCTGGACAGATCAAAATGGAGTTTGTTCTTCTGCCAAACTGAAGATCTTTGCTCTTCTGAAAGAAATATGCATTAGCCACTACAGACAAATTCACATTCATTGTCTGTTGGTTCGTACATGTGAAACTGACTGCAAAACTGAGATGTATGTCCCAGAAACAGAACACGTTGTTTATGGATAAGGTGGGAGACAGGGTGTTGACTGCCCACTCTGTTGATTGTACGTATGCAAATCTGAATTGGAGAATGTTTGGTCTGTGGAATTTTACTTGAATTTAACACCCAAATATGGCATCAGGGAAGCATACTGAGAGAAAATTGTTTATTAGACATATGCTATGTGTGTGTTTGTGCATATGTATTCTATGGTGGTGTTATATATACATTTTATATATTAGTTAGATGTGAATGAGAAGGACATTTTTTTGAAAGGTTTAATTTCTTGGGTGTTGAGGAAGAGAGAATGGATCAGTTTACAAAAAGAACATACAGTAACAGCAAATCAAATTGACAGTTAAAAATACCCTATAAAATTTCTAGCACATTAGGAAAACATTATGTATCTCATTACAGACAGACCATAGGAACAGAGCAAAGAAAAGATGGCTAATTACAGATGCTCAAACAGAGCACTTTGTGCAGATAGAATAAAATAATGAAATTAATCAAGTATACATGTTGAATTAGCCTTCAAATGTCAAAGAAAAATAAGCAGGACATGTGTGAAACTGATCTTCCCTGAAAAGCAAGTACACTGTACAAATTAATGTCTGCATCAAGACACTTTGTTAGCAGTTGACAAGACTTTCACACATGCTCCTCTCTCCCTAGGTGTATTAAATCTCCCTTTGTCAGAAAGAAATTATGGAGTGGGGGAAGAAGCATGTGATCCCTTACAAAGGACATTTGGAAGTCAACCAAAGAGACCTTGTTATGAGTCTTTTTGATAAAATGTTCAATCCTCTCCCCAATGCTCTGTCTATTAAGAAAACGACAACATGACAGGGAACTTGGCAGAATATTGAATCTCAATGTGTGTGAGACTGCAACACCCCCAACAGCTAAATTACTTCTGCTGCCGAGAAGCCAGCAGAAGTCTCTCCTCCACTTTTATCTATGGGGAGCTTAAAAAAGTTTTTAGTCTAATGTGCTTTGTTGCTTTTGTCACTGACTGAGAAAGTATCTTCTGTATTAATTTGATTACAAAGTGAAGATTTTTTTGAAACTTCTCAAATTATATATCTTGCATATATAATTTTAAATCTTGTCTCAAAAGATCCTCTGCTAATGCAAAAGACCTCTATTTTGACACAAAGTGAGTTTTGCAAAAGTCAAGTTACTATAACAACCAAGTACACCTTTTCAATCCAGAAACATGCTCTTTTGCTAGTCTTCCTCTTTCTTGTAGAATACTAGAACCATTTAGGTTGGAAAGGATCTTTAAGACCATGGAGTCCAACCATTATCCTAAAACTGCCAAGTTCACTGCATCCATAAGTGCCATATCTACATGTCTTTTAAATTCCTTCAAGTAAAATGACCTCACCATTTCCCTGGGGTCACCTGTTCCAAAGGCCTGGATAACATAGATGGCTACTCTCACAGATGAACACCAGGTTTATATAGACTTAAAAGGTTTCACAGTTTGGACATATATTTGATAAAAATCCAACATTATGAAGACACATTCCTTTCTTAATCTCTACAACTAATCTAGAAATGAAGCCATGAATAGAGGAAGAAATTTGTCTTAGCTGTTTCTGTATCAAAATACCTACTCTCTTTTTAATATGATCCTTCTGATATGCCAGCGGAGAATATGAACTAGGATCATTATTGGATGAACAGCATTATTTACCTGCTGGTGTGGCCGAGATCCCACTGAGTCTCCTTTCCCTTTCTGTGCCATGGCTTCTCAAAGCTGTTGGTAGCTGATGGAAGAAGAGCAGTCTTCAGACAACTTTATATAGGTTAGAGGGCTAACTGAGGCTATTTTCAAACCAGAGGCATGGGCAAAATTGTATAAATTATTTTCTTCCTATTTTCCTTGTAAATTGCTTTCTAAAGTCCATAAAAGTAACTAAGAATTTGACAGTTTAACTCAAATAAGAAAGCACAGTCCAATGCAATTTAGTTTATGGCCAATATGTTTGCTAAGCATTGTTATGTTTTTAACTTTATGCTTTGCTGCCTGAAAAAATACCAATGGTCTTAGAATTGTACTGTCAAAAATGGAAAAACAGCACATACGAATGCACGCAAAAAGCCGCAGCATGCAACTCAGCCTTGACCCTCTCCACTTCCATCTGTTCTCTCCAAGTAAATGATTACAGTGTGGGCTCTACTTAAAGTGCTGCTGCTTGTAAAAGAAAACAAGCTGGGATAAGCTATTAAGAAAATAACACTATTTTGGCTTTAAGGCAAAAATGGGGAAAAATAACTTCATTTAGGCTACTTGGAGATTTTCAAAAGTGAATTTGGTCTTCCCTGGTGTCTATTAAACGAATAAACCCCCAACCTTCCTACTGAAATCTGTCAGAACTTCAGAAGACAAGCTTTTGATGTATGCCATAATGATTGGCTTGGAAGTTGTCGAAGGCAGTAGGAGTGAAAATACTGGGGAAAAAGTCTGTCCTCCAGGGCTGGAGTGTGCTGGAGAGAATCTGCTGCAAACAATGGTTGTGGTAAAGGAACTTTCCCATGTCTCTTAAAGCACATATTGAGGCTTGAAAAGCAAAAGTGCTTTTATATATGCATCAGAACATTTTGAGTGAGTTGTTCCATGTTGCTATATGTACCTTTGCCAGTCAGGACTGTGGTATTCCTCTATAGCTCTGAGGAAGGCATTTGGAGGGGGGGACCACAGGCAAAAGAATGAAGAGTTGGAAAAGGACAGCTAAGATGTGATCTTTTTGCTCTGGGCCACTGCTAGAGGTCTGAAAGAGAAGCCTATTGCCAGTGGTCAGTCAAATGGGAGCACACTTATTAGATAAGAAAGACAGAAGCAAAACATCTGGCAGCATTTAAAATTTCAGGTCTGTGAAGATACTGCATTTCCTGACAACTGTACAGCAGAGGAAAAAGTAAGGACCAAGTCCTCATACTGAGTTGACAAAGCAGAAGGGATTGAAAAAAGAGAAGCTGAGGTTTTGGTTTTTTTTCACATTTACTGCTGGTAAAAAATGTGAAAACCAAGTTAAGACTCTTGCCTGGAATAATACTGAGAAACAGAGAAAGATAAGATCTGATAGACACATTCAACACTAACAATCCCAGATAACAAGACACTAACAAGCTTCATACTAGAAACAAAGAAGTAGTAAAAGTCCTTCACCAAGACTCAGGATCCGTATGTGTTATTCCCTACAAAATGGCAGTGAGACCCCAGGAGTCCTGCCTTAAGAAAGGCACTGTGACTATGGCTTGTGTTAGGAGAGAAATTTCCAATACAGAAAGGGAAGCATTAATGTTTCTCTGCAAGGGATGTGGATGTCTGTGTGTTCTTCTGAACAGTCATACTCAAGAAAGATAGATTGAAATTGGAAAAATTATGGAGGAAGGCTACTAGAGTATCTAAGAGAATGGAGAGCCTTATACATAGAGATTAAAGGGACATGCTTTCTTTAGATTAGCAGTATTAAGGATGAGCAGGGATGATTCCCATCTACACACACATCAGGAGAGTAAACACTACAGAAGGATGAAAAACACACTAAGGCAAAGAACAACGATGGTAAATGAACAAAAGGTCTAAGCTATTGGTTAATATGCAGAAGACAGAAATTAGAAAAGGTTTTCAGCTGTCAGGGCAATGCAGAAAACCCCTCCCTGAAGGTTATAAGAAAGGAACTTGATAGGTTTATGAAAGGAATAATTTGATGCCTTGTTTAAGTGCTGTCTCTGATGGACCAGACTTGCCTGCCTCATCCAGCAT